>NC_058417.1:41320790-41477259 GCF_002201575.2 Neomonachus schauinslandi | reverse complement strand
CGCAGAACAGGTGGCCTGGCAAGGGTCTCACTTGCACACACACAGGCAAGCTCAGTGGAAATGTGCGCATAGGCAAGAAAAGAATCCAGAAGTGTTCAAGGGCTTTATTGGGGCCGCTCTGAGCCCCTCACAGTGTTATAGGAGCCCACTGGTCTTGATGTTGCCTTAGCTCCCTGGGGACTCGGGGGGGGGGGGGGGGGGACGACCAGCCTTTCTGGAAAGAGAGAAGGCCCTTCTCTGGGGCTAAGACCAGATGGTGGAGCAGTGGGAGACTGAGGATGGGCAGGGCCTGTTGGGAGCTGGACGGGATGGGGCTGCCTTCCGGAGTGTGGAGGTCATGGAGTGTTGGCTTTGGTGGGGGAAGGGGGGCGTAAGCGGCAACAGGAGGCACTTGAAGTCAGGAAGAGCGGACAGGTGGTGTTTCCTGGGCACTGAACGTGTACACCACCCAGGGCACAAGGGCCAGGACGAGGCATGGCCACAGGGTATACTTGAGGAAATTGAAGATGTAGAAAAGGCTGATCTGAGGGGGATGGCCCAGCCAGTCCAGGGGGCCCAGCAGCCCCATGGCCAGCACAAGGCAGGCTATCTTCTGGCCGTGTCCCAGGTATGCCCGCCGTACCTGGGCATAGCAGGGAGAGTGCACGGCGATGCCCAGACCCAGGGCGGCCCCTGAGTCGCGGCTCAGGGAGGCAAAGGGCCGGCTATCCACGTGTACCCACTCAGGCCGCTCACACCACTTGGAGGCCAGGCTGATGGACCTATGGGGAGGAGGGGTCTTTGCCAGGAAAGACATTCCCCTCGAAGCAAGAGGGCCAATGGCTCTTAGCTCCTTTGGGGTCTACCCCCATGTTCTGCTGTGACCCCAGGAGAGTCTGTGTTTGTGAGCAGGTAACGTGTCCCTTTTTAGCTACAGCAAACCAGGGACCCATCAAGCTAGGTACAGGCGAAGCAGAACAGGCCTCAGCCTGCCCAAGCTTCAAAGCAGGACTTACCAAGAAAGATCCAGGCCCAGTGTAAAGAGGGTCCAATAGATGAGGCTGGCACCCAGCAAGAGGGCCAGTGAGGTCAATCCGTAGAAGCTTAGCTCCCGCTCCATGGGCACCCGGGGGGTCATCAGCCAGCCCAGGACAGCACCTAGGGAAGTGGGGTAACAGCAGCTTCAAGGAGTTTGGGGATATGAGCCCCGGAGCTGTAGGGCAGCTTGGCAGAACAGACTGAGCTATTAGGGGGCCTTGGGGTCTGCTGTTCGATGGGAAGATCCTACAGTGGTCCTCCCACTGCCAGTGGCAACCCCTAGGCCCACCCTGTGGCCCCAGTTGCTCACCGGTTATTAGGCCAGCCAACACCTGGTGAGGGAAATGTGCTAAGAGGAAGATCCGGGACAGGCCAACCGCCAATAGGAAGGTGCAGTAAGCCAGGCTAGGTATCACCCTCACCCAGTGGCTACAAAGAAAAGCAAATGGTTCAGGGGGTGTCCATACACAGCTCAGCACCCAAGCACTTCATGGTTTGACCAAATGC
Organism: Neomonachus schauinslandi; assembly: GCF_002201575.2. Taxonomy (NCBI): domain Eukaryota; kingdom Metazoa; phylum Chordata; class Mammalia; order Carnivora; family Phocidae; genus Neomonachus; species Neomonachus schauinslandi. Next base: position 41,475,735 of record NC_058417.1, on the reverse strand, counting down.
CCCAGAGCCCCCCAGAATTCCGGCTCCAGGCTACCCTGCTGCTGGGTCTTTTGGATCCAGGGTACCATCCCCCCTGCCCTCATTGGTAGGCAATGCCGAGGCATACCTGTGGGTCCGAGTGGCCAGCTGGGAAGAGATGGCCGTCATGATGGGCCAGAGGGCTGCTCCTGTGATCATGCAGTGTCCAGAAGGGCTGCCTGCCGGGGGGTCCAGAAGCTTGAGGTGAGAGGATGAGAGTGGAACTCAGGAGCCCCTGGCCCCGCCCCCGAGGCCCCACACTGGTGCATGATTCTCTCTGCCCTGCAGCCTACTTCAGCCCTGCCCGAGGCCACTGCTCTCAGGCTCCTGCTTTGCCCTGTGTCTCTTGGATCTACTCTAAACAACGTGGGCAGCTGGCACTCTGGCCTGGGCGCTCTACTGCCAGAATTCCACTCCGTCTTCCCCGGGCTCTCTTTGTTCTCTGGGTCAGTAACGGAGAGGCTGGGCCTCTGGTTAGGCCACCCCAGCTGAAAAGTACTCTGAAACACTCACCAAACCCTAACCACACCAGGACAGGGAGGTTTGGGGCTTCCCACCTGGACCAGTTTCACAAGAAGAGGGGAACTGGTGAACCTGGGCTGGGGCCTGGCTGTAGTACCCAGACTCATGGACCCACCAAAAGGGCCTGTCTCCAAACAGAAACCTAGAAGAGAACAGATGCAAGATGACATTACACAAACATGCAGCCAGGGGAACAGGAGGGGAGCAGAAGGATGCCTCCAGAGGGCCTGCACAGTGGAGTCAGAAAGGGAGTCCAATTCTGTGCATTACCTTGATGCAATGATTTTTTTTACCTTGCAACAGAATGCACGCTATTTTTTAAGAAGTGATAAGGAGACAAGAGACCGTGTGTGTGTGTATGTGTGTGTGTGCAAGTGCACACTCTGAAATGCTCATTAGTCCCGCTCTTACGCCTCCCACTGCAGGGCTAGCCCTACTCTTCTCATTCCTAGAGAGCCCAGGACTTGACTCTTCCTTTTTCTCCCAGACCCCCACTCATGCTCCTGCTTCTCCCTCTCTCCATTCCCCAAATTCCAGCCACAATTACCTACACGTGAACTCCTTAGGCGAGTCTCTGGTGTTTGAAACCGGGAGTGGGAAATGGACAGAGGAAACTGAGAAAGAACAAGAAGGACCAAAAGTTCAAAGTCCCCTGGGCTAGCAGGTGCTTCGCTGGACCCTGGGAAACTGCACACCAAAGAGGCTAGGCTGCCGGGGCCAGAAAGAGAAAAGGTGGGAGAACAGAAAAGCTGCTGCTGGGGAGGGACACAAAAGGGAGCCGCCTCTCCTCACCACCAGGTTCACACACCAGGTGCTCCAGACACTTAGGAAATGAATAGGGGCTTTGTCACGTGGGGGAGGGGCATTGAGAGGGTCTACCCAAGGGGGTGGCTGTCTTGGAGGAAGTGGTAGAGGGGGAGGCTCACACAGCTCACACAGACTCTGAGCAGAGAGAGAGCATAAAGCAAAGGGCAATTAGGCAAAAAGGAAATGATGAGACCGTTGCTTTTCCGTTTTCAGGAGGGATGAAACCCTTGCAGAGAAGAGAGGAGAGGAAGGTAACTCCTATTTTGTTTTTCCGCAAGTCATTCCAGCCCATTCAAGTGTCTGCTCTGAACTCCCTTCCCTCCCCCAGGCAGGGTATCAGGCAATGGAGGCTGAGGGGAGGGGAGGAGCAGCTCATGCCCAGCGGGAGGCATAGCTCCCCTCTTCACCCAAGAGAGAACAGGTGGCACCAAGAGATAAGCCCTTAGGGCCCCACCCACTTGCCTGGGATTCCCGGCTTCTAAGTCTGTGTCAAGAGCCTACCAGCGAATGGAGGAGAAAAGGAAGAAGAAAGTGTTCCCTGGAAGGCAGTGCTTTTCAAGCCTTACTAGGCACTCCAATCACCTGAGGTCTTTGTTGAAATGCAGATTCTGATTCAGTAGCTCTGGCCTGAGATCTTGCATTCCTAGCAAGTTTTCAAGGGCTTCCTATGCTGCTGGTCACGGTCCAGGAAATGCACCTTAATTTTCGAGCCTTCTCTGTCCTTAGCAGCTAGTGTGAAGCCTGGCACAGAGCATGCTTCTTAACAACTATGTCAAATAAATGAATGAGTAGATGAATGAAAGAGTAAGCTGAGAAGCAGGACTTTTTGCTACTTAAGCCGCCCTAGATGCTTCTTAAAATACAGATTCCTAACCCCTCCCCTGAAATTTCTAAGTCAGTATGTCTGAGGTGGGATGGGGTACCCGCATTTTAAAGGCGCCCCTTAGGTGAATGATCAGGCCTGTCAGAAATACTGGTCTAATGAGTAAGATGGGGACTCTGAGGCCTGAGACCAAGATGCACAATGATGCTCAAAGGAAAAAAGTCAGGGGCCATGGGGTAAGGGTGAGGAGGTCTTAAGGCTATGGGTTCAGTGGGGCGGGGTGGTGGGGGAGGTCCGAGCCCTTAAGTCACCTGCTGAGAGAGATCAGGGCTTGCCCAGGACTCAGGGCCCTTGGGGGTGGGGGACCAGGACGCCGAGGGCTTCGCTGTCTCACCACTTGAAGACGAGGTTGAGCCACTCGGTGATGAGGCTGATCCAGAGCACTGCGATGCCCACGCGGCGAGAGGCGTAGTAGGCCGCGGGGAAGTAGAACAGAAAGAGGCTCTTAGGATCGCCCAGAAAGGTGACCCAGAGCCACACACTCTCCAACCAAGGCAGTTGGTTTTGCAGCGCCTCGGCCATCGCGATGCCCGCGCCCAGCGTGGACTCCATGGCGACCCAGGGGCCGGCCGGGCGGGGATATGCCCTAAGGCGGAAGCCGAGGAGTCGCGGAGACAAGGAAGAGGCTCCCCACTGCGGTCCAAAGCCCACCTTCCTGAGCTCCAGGCCCCGCCCCTGCCAGCGGCCGGCGCCGGCCCCGCCCCCGGCCCCGCCCCTCGGCTGTCCCAGACTCGCGCGAGCCCGGCCTCTAGCCGGTACCGTTTCCTCCAGCTCTCTTCCCGGGCCTTCCTTTCTACTGGGCAGCGCAGGGGACAAATCTTTGCGAAGGCGTTTCCGCAGAGCCCCACGTGGCCGCTGTTGCGGCACGTGGGCATTGGGCGCAGAGGCGGCTCCCGCTGCTGTTCCGGGTCAAAGGAAGGACTAACTTGCGGGTCGGCGACGGGACCGGGGTTCTTGCTTTGCTGCTGCGAAGATTGATGTGTAATCTCCAACGTCAGGATTCCCTCGAGACCGGACCTCTTTTCTCCTGTACCGCTACCCTCCAAAGATATTCTGAGATTTCTTGGAGAAAGGTTTACGTGCACTCCCTCATCGGAGGAGCCAGGCATCACCGGTCGGCGCTGAAGCGGGACCCTAAATTTGGATACACCGCTGATCAAACCTTGCCTTTCTCCCCCAGCTCAAGAATCTCCCGCCCGAATTCATCCGTTATTGATTTGGAAGCTGACAGATAAGCCTCTTAATTTTGAAGAGTCTTCCCTAAACACTTGCGAATTCTTACACGTAGCAGTCTAAGTCACACTTCCTCCCACTTCTAAGCTTGCTTTATCTCCCTCCTTCCATTTTCTTGCCTTCCCAAACCTCGCTGGGCAGGTAAACCGTGAGGTAGTAGCTGGGTTGGTATGGGAAGAGGAGGGGCACACACCCACGACAAAATTTGGAATAATCCTCTCGAGGAACACACACAAAATAGAAACCTCAGCTGTTCTAGGCGAGGTCCTGCCTAGAGGCAGAGTTGGGGTGGGAGGATGCTGTTGAGTGGCTCCCCCGTTCCTTCCTACCTCAAGCAACTTTGTTCTTGGAGAGTTTTCTGATGGGTGGATGAAAATGAGAATGTAAATATGGTTCTTCTTGGAAAGAGATTAATTTCACTAATTAAAAGGGTGTGGGGAACGGAAGCTGGATATAAATGTCATTTCACTCCCTTGCTAAATGTTTTCCAATTGCCCCAAGGAGAAAGCCTACATTTTCTAGGTCTTTCAAAGTTTGCTCAGGCTCTAGCAAGACAACCTTTACCAGCCTACCCCCACAACTCCATTTCATAATATTTCTGAACTACTTTATGTTCCTTGAAATCACCAAGCTCTCTCTCTTTTTAGAGATTTTGCTTGTCCTTTAGGTCTCAGATTTTTTCACTTCCTCCAAGAAGCTTTTCCTAACAGTACCTGGCAGTCATATATATGAAAACCTATAATCACAATGCCATATAAAAAGTGGAGCGGCAGTTACATATGACTTGTTATGAGGGTCAGACTTGAAAGTTATCAGAAAAAACACAACTAAGAGGGAGCAGTGTATTTATTCCTATTACAATGACTGTACATATATATGCCTACCATTAGGAAGTTGATGTCTCTTGCAGGGCGAGGAAACACTTCTGAACTGTGTTCAGGTTAAGTAGCACCAGCACTAGCCCTTTGCCTCCCTCTGGACTAGAGAAAGGTCAGCCTATTGTTACTATGTGAGGCTCCAGAATTTCTATGGGGGGAGGGGCAGGTAGGTGGATTAGGGATGGAAATTGGTGATGATAGGGCTTGAAAATGCATCTTGCATGTTAAAACTTTAGTATATCTGATGGACACTAATGGGGGAGGGCCAAACTGCCCCAAAGCCACCTTTGTCACTACCTCTGCTTCTCATTCCTGCCCTTTGCCTGGCTTTCTAGAGAGGGCAGGATGGGAGATGGGGAGGCATCTGGAATTCCAAGGGTGATGGGTGATCATGGAGGAACTACCATTTATTAAAGACCTACTACATGCCATTCATCTGTACACATCATCTCACTTAACCACCTAACTCCTCTGGAAGGCATTATTTAATACAGCAGAGCAGTAAATAGCACCGTCTTTGGAAACAGGTAGAACGAATTCTTTCTGGTTGTGCGACCCCAGCCAAGTTTAGTCTAAGACTTTAGTTTCTTCATCTGTAAAATGAAGGCGTTGATTCCTACACCAAAGGATTGTTGGGAGTTCAGTAAGTAATAATACAGAAGAAATAAAGATGCAGGATCAGGTTTAGTAATTTGCTCAAGGTCATACAACTTAGTAAGTGGCAGACCTGGGATTCCGATCCCAGTTTGGCTAATCCTATAGGCAGTGTTCTTTCCACTACCACTTTGTAACTGGGTATAATAATTTTGGGCAAGTTTCCTTAAGTCCTCTGGTCCTCAGATTCCTCATATATAAAATACAGAGTTCATTCATTAAACTCTTGTGTCAAGGTGTGCTCATATGGAGACTGCAGCTCCCGCCTCCTTCCCCTTTTCAGTCCACGTAGGTCATTTATCTTTAACTTCTGAAAAGGAGTCTGCAAGCACCTTACCACGCGGGCCCAGTTGCACAAACATACTTACTCAGATACCCCTTTATTTCCTCTTCTTTCCTTTTCCACCTAGGCTCCCGCCCCACCCAGCGCCAGGCCACGCCCTGGCGTGTGACGTCAGCACGCCTCGTGCGTCGCGTCGCGGCGCTCACTGGGGGCCCGGCTTTCGCCCGCTGCTGCCGCCGCCGCCGCCGGCCGCGGCTGCTCTCCCAAGATGGCGGCTCCTCCGGGCGAGTACTTCAGCGTTGGGAGCCAGGTGTCGTGCCGGACGTGCCAGGAGCAGCGGCTGCAGGGCGAGGTGGTAGCCTTCGACTACCAGTCCAAAATGCTGGCTTTAAGTATCCTTCGCTGCGCGGAGCCCGAGGCCGGGCCGGCGTGTATGTGCGGTGGTGGTGGGGGGGGGGTGGGGGACGACGGCGGCGGCTGGGGCCCTCTCCGGGCCTAGGGGCGACCGGCTACCGCGGCGCCCGGAGCGCATGCGCACGGGCCTGAGCTCCCCTCCCCCCTCTTCGCGTGTCCCTTGGTCCGCTTTGGGGACCCTGTCTCCCACCCCTTGTGGGAGCTGGGCCTCGAGCGAGGGTCAGTGGGTGTAGGGGGGCTTGACACGCGGATGCCTTTTCGGGGAAACGCTATGAGAGGGGACACAGTGATCCGGAGAGAGGGTGGTCGTGGGAGGGGGCTGGTGGATTGGAGCCCGGATGGAAGGGGGGCGAGTGGAATCATGTGGGGAGGGGGTGTGCAGAGTAAGGAACTGCTAGTAGCGCAAGGGTATGGAGTTTAAGAGGGGGTGTTTTCTGGTGGGATTCGGTCCAAGGAAGGGCGGTGGGGTGGTGACCAAATGGGCCTTGCTTGCTTTGGGGGAGAGTAACTGCAGGACAGTTTGTATCTGAAATGGGGATAGGGGCTTGTTTTGCTGGTGAGTGTGTTTGCGTGGTGCTACTGGGGGCGGGGAGTATTGAATTAGCTTTCTCAGTCATTTGAAAATTGCTGTTTTGAGAATGTTTGCATTGGAAACCTGGTCCAGATAGAAGACTACGTTTTTTTCAGGGGCTCGTGTAGGGTTGTGTGGGTTACAGGTGAAAGAGTAAGTTATCTTCTCCTCAGCCCAGCACATGGAGTCCTGACTTTTCCATAGTAGTTGCCTCCCCTTTTGGAAGTGTCGGTGTTAAACAGAATGGAAAAGAAGACCTGCTTCTTTGGGGTGGAAGTGATTTCTGAATTACTCCAGGACACTCAGTCTTGGAAACAAAATACTTTATGATTGCAATAAATATGCCACCCCTTCCCCTTTCTGAGCCACAGGTGGGTTTATTTTTTTATTTTTTTGAGTAAACCTTTATGGCATCTTTCAAAAGGAAGTTTCCTACTGAGTGCTGCATTTGAGTGGCAAGTATACCACTAGTTGTAGATTTCTAGCTTAGGAAGATGTCCTCTGAAACTACGGCAAGAACCATTGCCTTTTTTTTGTAAAATATAAAAACTCAGATCTGGACCAAATAGACCTTTTACATTAGTGGTTTAATTGGAAGGGTTTTGGCATGAGGAATTACTTTACTTTTAATTGGCATATATTATGCTCTTGATAAATAGTTGGAGGACGGGTGAGTGAAAGAAAGAAAGAATGAATGAATGAATGAATATATAAATATATAAATAAATGGGTTATCTAGCTGGGTTCACCTGGAGTGAGCCTCCTTTCCAGTGCTATAGTTTCCTCCTCTGCAGAATGGGAAATCTGAAATCTAAAAAAGTGAAAAGAGCAGTATATAGATGAAAGGAGTATTATACCAAGAACAGAAAGTACTTCCTCTCCTGTGTGGTTCCTTAGGTCCAAGACAAACTATATATACGGCATTAACACTGCATTATGCCTCCCCATACAACCAGTAGAGAGGTGACAGAAACCCTTTCTGAGGCTTCCAATTTTGGATGGTATTTGGCTTTGAAAAGCTTGAGATCTTTTGGTTCTGGGGTTTTGAGCGGGCGGAAGGTGATAGGCAGAGATTTCCTGAGGAGAGCTGTGATTCTTGTGAGGCTCCCCCCTCTTGCTCGTGGCACACCTGTTACACCAGCCTTGTGTGAATTGTGTTTTCCATGCCCCTTTTGGGATGTGTCAGTGCTCTGTTTGCCCCTGTTTTCCTTAACTTTATTTTTTCACCAGAATGTCCCTCTTCCAGTGGAAAGCCCAACCATGCAGACATCTTGCTCATAAACTTACAGTATGTTTCAGAAGTGGAAATAATTAATGACCGAACAGAAACCCCTCCTCCCCTAGCTTCACTCAATGTTAGTAAGGTAAGGACTTGAGGGCAGTTCTGGCTCTCCAAAATGGGGGGGGAAATTGAGACTCATTGATGCTTGGTGATACATTGTCCATTGTTTTTCATTTTTTCATTGACTTAAAATTGTTTGTTCTGACACCTTTTTGAAAAACCTATCAGTTTAGGTTTTCTCTTTATTCCTGGATATCTTCAGAAGACTTAAGAAACCTTTTAATGCCCAAATAGAGAAATAAAGTTGCGAGCTTGCTTTTGTCCTTTGTGAAAGAGGACTTTTTTTTTTTTTTTTTAAACCTGGAGTCCATGCGTGAACTTCCGGTATTGGTGGGGTTGGGTAGGGGTGTTGCCTGTGAATCTCCGAGTGAAATTGTGTGTGCGCACACATGAATAGATGTGGTTTTGGTGAACATATGGAGTATTTTGCAGATCTCTGATTCATGGCCTACAAAAATTTGGAAAACTACTGCCTTAGAGCTACATTTGTGTCTTTGTTTGTATTTTTGAGGTCTGACAGAATTAGAGGTTTAGGATATTTTAATCTTGGACGTACGTGTTGATAATCTGGGAACCCCCAAATCACTTTGACTCTTTAGTTCTATGAGCGAAAGTTCATGTATAATAATAACAATAATAATACCATCCCATGCCCTGTAGTCTTTGCTGTCCTGTACTTTGAAGACTCTTTCTTCCAGAATGTCTGGAGCCGCATCCTTCAGGACTTAGTTAATGGCACCTCTTCCAAGAAGTCTTCTCTGATCACCCAGGCTAAAGTAATTTGTTCCCATTATTCTCTCTTACAGTACTTTATCCTTTAGAGTTAAAGTGACATAGCATTTATAGTCCAACTTGGGACATTTTTGAGAGTAAAGCAAAGTGCTTTTGTTTTACACTGGGACAGTATAGATCAGTGTGTCCTGGGCACATTGGAACTTAAGGTTACCCTATTCATAGCCTTCTTATAAGCATAATTGTGTATCATTTGTTTGCTTTTCTATCTTAACCAAACTTGTGAGGATGGGAGCCATACTTGTTTTGTTCATGGCTGAAATACAGAGCCTTGCACAGAATAAGTGCTTAATATTTTTTGAATGAATATTAGACCTTCGATTTTAGTAGCAGCTGCCTTTCCTTAAGTCTCGTGAATTAGTGTGGTGGAGGTTTTTCCCTCTGGAGGAGTCTTGTAATAACGTATATTCTCTTGCTTCTCTCGGGAATGTGGTATGTTGGCTACAACTCAGCAAAGCAAGGAAACACTCAGGTAGCTGAAACAATAGAGGGTAACTGAGGCTGGCAGAATATAGTTACCTCCGATCTGCAGGTCCCTTCTTTTCAGATTCCAGGGAAATGCCACTTGTTTTTTAGTGATGGCTGAAGACAGATTCGGAACGGTGTTGGGTTTCATATTAAAGGCTGTTGCATATAGAATGTCCCATTCTTAGAAATCTATAGGTTTTTGAAACCCTGGCTTAGGTACCTCCTACTAGAATGTAGGAGGTCTTTGAGTGGTTGTCTTTTTTTTTTTTTTTTTTGGCTGAAGAGATTTTAAAAGATTCAAGTGAAATAGTTTATTTCTGGTATGTTGAAGAGAAAATAGTTACTTTTAGTGTTTATAGGGTATGAAAGTTTGTTACTAAATAACTGGATCTTTAGTGAGTAGTAGAGGAAAGATTATCTGAAAGAGGGATGGTTTTCTGAAATGTAAAGGACTTTCTGTTCTTGGGACCAATATGTGCCACCATTTAGTTGAGAGGAATTGGATTATTAGGGGTGAGACAGTTAAGTGGGAGCTGTTAAGAGGTAATTTACTTATGTTTGACCTCAAATATACATAGTTCTTGGTTATTGAGTTTGCCTCGTATTTTTGTCCTTTAGGGTTTTGCTTTCTGCTGGTCAGTTTTAGATTATTAGTATTGTTGTAAACTAGTTGTTTACCCACTCTTTCAAGAAAGCAGCAGGTATCAGTAGGTTAGGGAAGACTGGAAATTTTTACTTTTTTTTGTGGCCTGCTTGCCAAGTCTTGAAAAAGGTTTGCTGGGAAGAGGAGTCAGAAACTTAAAAACTAAAATTAGGTTGGAGGGCTATCTCTGGACTTCATTTATTCACTCTTTCATTTGCAGACATGTTTAGGAGTAAGCTATATTGGCTTTCCCATCGTTTGAGGATGCTTGGTGATTGCTCCCTGGAGTCGGTTAGACTTAGAAGAGCGTGCTGCACTGTTATTGAAAACTTAATCTGGGCAGGTGTTTACATATTGCTTGAATGACCTGAAAAGTCCATCCCATTGAAGAGCATGGACTTGGGGTGTTTTTAAGATGGAGGATTGTTTAATCATGTTAGAAGGGAACTAAAGTGCTCAGAGATCCCTGGAAGAAAACTTGCTGCTCACAGTCTTGGGGAGTGGAGCACACCACCTGTGTGCTCCACTTCCAGTAGGAAGATACGGTCACATGTGGCTCATGTTGCTGATATAGTAAGTGCTTTGTTTAATTAATCCTGTTGATATAAATTGGATATTTGTTTACTCTGACCCAGCAGGAAATGGAAGAGAAGGACTTTTAAAGAAAATACTTAATTCCAGCCCAACTAGAGAAGGTACGAACTAGCAGTTCTTAGAGATGAGCCTATTTTGCTTTCCGTTTACAGTTCACTGCAGGCTAAGAAATCCTGTGTCTGTCCACAGCTGTGGGATGTGAGAGGCAGCTTGGAAGAGGACAGTGGGGTTGCTGAAGGTGGAAGTTATGAGTATCATTTGATCTTCTCCACAGTACCATTGTACCCTGTTAAAGTGTTCTGAATTTCCTGACTCTAAGACAGAAGCATTTCAATAAAAGTACAAAAGCACATCAAAGCCAGTCATAAGTGAGGTTCAGGTTACTCACCCTGTGGCTTATTAGTTTATTCTGTCATGAGGAAGGTTTAAATATTGCTTTAGGACAAGAAGAACCCTAGGGTCCACGTGGCAGAATGAAGTATGGTGTTTCTTCTTAACAAGTTCCTTTGAACTGACTCTGCATCTGGTTCTCTGGGGATGAAGATTACCAGTGGGTTGGTAGTGTTCTCAGGAGATGATTTGGGACATGTCAACATTAACAAGGTTCTCTCTTGTGTAGCATTATAAAACATTTCCTGAAATCTATTTTGTGCAAGGTGTTGTGGTAAGCTCTGCTGGGGACCACATTTTACATTTGTCTCGTGCTTTACAATTTACAAAGAGCTTTGACACCTCTCATTCCATTCTCACAATCACACCATGTGATCTTTAGAGTGTATTCTTTTCCTTTTCATTGAACAGATGAGAAGACAGGCTTACTCGTTTAAGTGACTTGTTCTAGGTTATATGGCTGGTAGTGTGGGAACTAATGTTTTTATGTGCCACTCTGAACTAGCAACTGGTAGACATCTCATTTAATTCTAACAGTTCTTATGGTGTGGGTACCATCAGCATCTCATAGGAGGGTAAACTGAGGCTCAGAGAGAATGAGTCATTAGCTCTAGATCATGCAACTACTAAGTAATAGAGCTGGGATTTGAACTCACGTCTGATATTTTGACTGCAAAGTCCCATGTTAATAATATTTTTATGTAGAGAAACCTCTGTATTATGTGGTCAGGAGCATTGTGGTCTAGTAGAAAAAGCAGGAATCAAGCAGGTAAGTCTTTAAAGTCACTTCTCTGCCTCTTAACCTTACTAAGCATCAGTTTCCTCACTGTAAAAGTGGGATAACGTTAGTACCTGTCTCATAGAGTTGTTATGGGGATTAGGTCAATTGACTAGAATTGGCAGATGTTAGTTCTGTTCTTCTGCATTAGCTATGTGTAGCCAACTGATGTTCCTTGAATAGGCATAGGGGCAGGATGGGGGGAAGGGGGGCATTATGACTGAGGGAAGGCAGCCAAGAATATGAATGCTATTACTATGTCAGTCTCTCCTGGCTTTGGATTGACATTCGTTCAGTGTCCAAACTTGCCAACCCCAGATTGGGGAAAATCAAAATTGTATTGAATACCATTAATATGTAATTGAGTTAAATGTTTTTAAGAGATCTCTTCTTGGTGACCAGAATTAACTTGAACATTGAGAGCAGTGTTACCAGGTGGCATAGTTAAGTGAACACTTGGCTGAGTACTGGAGTTTAGAGTGAGCAGTCACAGAACCTAGGAGGCTGTGCTTTCAACTTCTGAGATCCTTAGGAAAGAACTCAGGGACACAGCCGAGGCAAGTGTATGTATTTGTTCAGATAAATGCATCCAGTGTATTGACTGAGATGTAAGTCGTCTTCTCACTTTGCTGAGTCGGAGAAGACTTTCTTGGAGAGATATTTGTGTGTTGTGGGGGGAGGTGGGAAAAGTGACAAAGCATAGGAAATTGAAATCCACACACATATAAGGCATCCACCTCCTTTGCCAAACCACTGACTAATTTGTCAGCCTCTTTTATCCATTATTACCCATTTAGATCTTACTAACAAGCAGTGAATTATCAAATGCAACCAGGAAGAAGAGATTCAAAAGGCTTATCATTAGCCCCTGCTAATGAAGAAGGAGTTGGCTGCCTTTGGATAGAAAGGGTATATGGAGATTGGGCGGGGTGGTAGGGGGCGGTTCTCGTAAGGCTGAGAAAATGGAAGAGTCACAGAGTTCAGTTTTAAAAAAAAACTTGTTCACCTTTAGATATGATGTCACATTGAGGGAAGAGCTGACTGACTTTTTGTTTTGAGTTCTCCCAATTTCAAAGCTAAGGTTTTAGCATAATCATAGACTTTCCAGTGATTTGAGTGTTAATTCTCCAGTATGAGTAAACTCCTGGAGTAGTTAATAGCTGCTGCATTGTGGCCTTTGTTCATGGATCATCTTGTTAGGTGGGCCCTTGACCATATCGTGACCCTAATGTGTTGAGGTATGGAGTTACCACAAAGTAGAATCAGATGGCCTGGCCACACTGTTTAGGTTATGTGTATATTGGTAGGAGTTCATATTATGTGTAAATGTGGGAAGGGAAACCACTACTTTTCTAGAGAAAGCAAGACTTTTTTGTCAGATAAAATTTTTCTAGCTTCTAGAAGCTGTATATAACCTATTGGCTCACTTGATTAGAGTATATTGTAAAGGCTCCAGTACCGGGTTAGAGTCCACCAGTGTTTTGCACCTGGCTGTGAGCAGACACAGCTGTTTCCTTATGACAGTGTCATGAAGGTATAGGTTGGGGTTGAAAAGGAAGAGCCCATTATTGGGACGCCTGGGTGGCTCAGTCGGTTAAGCGTTTGCCTTCGGCTCAGGTCATGATCCCAGGGTCCTGGGATCGAGTCCCGCATCGGGCTCCCTGCTCAGCGGGGGGCCTGCTTCTCCCTCTCCCACTCCGCCTGCTTGTATTCCCTCTCTCACTGTCTCTCTCTCTCTCTGTCAAATAAATAAATAAAATCTTTAAAAAAAAAAAAAAAAAGCCCATTACTACCGTGTGACGGGACATGTTAAGTAGTGAGTGGTATCAGATGAAGTTAGCAAGGTAGAATGATTGGCTGCCATTTTACTTATTTTGTTAAAAAGATTTATTTATTTATTTTAGAGGGAGAGCACATGGTGGGGAGGAGCAGAAGGAGAGGGAGAATCTCAAGCAGACTTCCGCTGAGTGGGGAGCCTGACATAGTCTTGATCCCAGGACCCTGAGATCATGACCTGAACTGAATTCAAGAGTCGGTCGCTTAACTGAGCCACTCAGGGGCCCCAATTGACTGCCATTTAATTTAATTTAATTTAATTTAATTATTTTTTTAAAGATTTTATTTATTTGACAGAGAGAGACAGCGAGAGAGGGAACACAAGCAGGGGGAGTGGGAGAGGGAGAAGCAGGCTTCCCGCTGAGCAGGGAGCCTGATGAGGGGCTCGATCCCAGGACCCTGGGATCAGGACCTCAGCCGAAGGCAGATGCTTAACGACTAAACCACCCAGGCGCTCCTTGACTGCCATTTTAAAAATCACTAGCCTTTTGGGGGCACCTGGGTGGCTTATTGGTTAAGTGTCTGAATCTTGATCTCTGCTTAGGTGTTTTTTTTTTTTTTTAAGATTTTATTTATTTGACAGACACAGTGAGAGAGGGAACACAAGCAGGGGGAGCGGGAGAGGGAGAAGCACACTCCCTGCGGAGCATGGAGCCTGATGTGGGACCAATCCCAGGACCCTGGGATCATGACCCAAGCCGAAGGCAGACACTTAACCAGCTGAGCCACCCAGGCGCCCCTTGGCTTAGGTCTTGATCTCAGTGTCGTGAGTTCAAACCCTGCATTGGGCTCCTCACTCATCGGGGAGTCTACTTAAAAAAAAATCACTAGCCTTTTGGGGCGCCTGGGTGGCTCAGTCGTTAAGCATCTGCCTTCAGCTCAGGTCACGACCCCAGGGTCCTGGGATTGAGCCCCTCATCGGGCTCCCTGCTCCGTGGGAAGCCTGCTTCTCCCTCTCCCACTCCCCCTGCTTGTGTTCCCTCTCTTGCTGTGTCTCCCTCTGTCAAATAAATAAATAAAATCTTAAAAAAAAAAAAAAAATCACTAGCCTTTTGAAGGATGTCCCATTCAGTGGCATCAAACTTTAGGGTCAAACTGACAGAGCCATAGTGGGGGATGCAGTGTCCAGGCTAGGGCTCCTGACTCAGTTCAGGCTATAGTGCATGGCAGCCAGCCGATCCTGTGAGCCTTCATTAGGTTAAAGGTTTGATTCCGAAGGGGGCTTTCTTGACATCACGGGGTGTGGAGACAATTGCTGTGCCTGAGTTACTGGCAGAGGTGGGCCATCTGTGTGTTATTGAAGCCACCTCTGTGCTCTGACATGGAGGTGATTTAAAATGAGGGAGGACTTTACTGGTGGGTCGGTGGTGGTATCGCTTCTGCTGTTAAGGGGCATTCTAACTGTTTAGTCTTCCTGCTACAGAACAGGCTTGTGGGGAAAAGGGTGACGCAGTCAAGTTCCAGCATTGGAATTTTGAGACTAGCTTAGGTAAATACCAGAAACTACCCTGGAGAGTCCAGCAAATTGTACCTGAAGTGGAAAATGGAAGGATCTGCACACTATGTCAGAAGCTAACAGTGTGTGTGGTAGAATGTGGGGAGTTTGAAGAACTGGGTTCTTTTAACAGCTGGGCTGTTAATGAATTGTGTGACTGTGTGTTAGTCACTTATTGGAGCTGAGAAGAACTGTTCTGTGAAATTCTAATGGTCGAGGTTTCTTTTCCTTTTGTCCTCCTTTCCTCTCACTACCCCTTCCTTCCAGGTGCTGGGAATGTTAGATTAAGACCGCTTTTGCCCTCAAGGATCTCATGTTTGTTGGCAGTGGTGAAGGAGAGCAGCATTTTTAACTAGTGCTGACAGTATGGCAGGATCAGTGTTAATGGAGGTGTGAGCAAGGTGCTATGGGAGCGTAGAGCAGGGGCCAGCAAACTTTCTCTATGAAGGGCCAGATAGTAAATAATTTAGGTTTGTGGGATATCCATCCTTTGTCACAACTACTCCACTTTGTCTTTGCAGCAAAAGCAGCCATAGATGACATATAAACAAATGGGTGTGGTCTTTCCAATATAGCAGGACGAAAACAGGTGGTTGGTTGGTTGAATTTGGCCCACTGGCTGTAGTTTGCCAACCCTTGGCATAGAGTAGTAAACATTTTAGGGAAGGCTTTTCTGATGTAATAGTGGAGTAGGGTCTTGAAGAATAAATAATTAGATAAAAGGAAGGAAGTTAAATGGCATCAAGCTAATTTGGAAGGTGCTCGGTTTGTCCATCTGCAATTTAGAAGCTTTTGCTCTTCTGTCAGTAAGCTAACCTGGAGGTTCTTAGTTCTCGGAGGGAGGACATGGACTAGTTACGTGCCGATATTGGTATTAGGTGCTGTACATGCTTACTGAATTCCAACAATAACCCTTCAGGATGGGCCCCAGATGAATGAATTGAAGCTCTGGAGAGGTTATGCATTGTGCTCGGGTTCATGCAGCTAGTGTGTGGTAGGCAAGAGTTTGAGCCAGAATCTCTTTTTGAGGCAGTAGGGGGGTGTGGCTCTTCTCTATTACTTTGTTTTCTCTCTTTTCAGAGTCCAGGAAACAGGGCATGGCTCTTTTGCTATCACTGAATAAAATCAACTTTTTTTTTTTTTTTAGAGAATGAGAAGTGCACATGCTCCCTAGCAGGGGAGGGAAGGTGGGAATGGAGGGGGAGGGGCAGAGTGAGGGAGAGAGAATCTTAAGCAGGCTCCACACCCATCGAGGAGCTTGACACAGGCTCAGTCTCTCCACCCTGAGATCCTGACCTGAGCCAAAATCAACGCTTAATCGACTGAGCCACCCAGGCGCCCCCAAATCATCTCTTTATTCCATAGGTAGTGCACCCATTTGGGCACATAAAGTTAAAGACATTCCCACTTACTATTTTAGTTATATTTTGGAAGATGTTCTTTTCTTTTTTTTTCTTAATCAGAATATATATATTTTTTTTATTTGGAAGATGTTCTGTTTAGGACTTATAAGTTCTCTAGTAGCTCTTATAGAAACCAGAAAGGGGAGAGCACTGAGCTCATTGGCTAAAGGAAGGTTGGAGTGTATGAATTTTTCTGAAATGACCCACAAGCCACCTCTGTGCTAACAATAATGATATTATAATAACAGTGTTAACAGCTAATATTTGTACAGTGCTTTATAGCTCCCTTAGTGTTTTCACCTGGGCTATCTCCCTTAATCCTCTCAGCTACATGTGAGCCGGCTAATTTCTGAGATAGGTTGTTGGGGTCAGATTTTAGCTTCTGTCTCAGCCAGTTTTCTCTCTGGAAGGGCCATGTGGAGGTTCCACAGTAGTACTGGCTTCAGGGTCTCTGGAGTAGGAAGTTACTCATTTAGTGTCCTATTGTAGTTATGAATTGTGTTTGGTGACATAATTACAAATAGCTAACAAACCACTGACTTACAGCTAGTTTTTGTTTTAAACCAGGTGAGAGAAAAACCTTTGCTTTTGTGGACTGGCTGTGACTTGAGGTTGGTCTGTATTGTACGGTAGCAGTATGATGGTTTAACAAGTATCGTGTCACTGTGGCCCCTGGATTTGCAGGGTGTTGTTCATCTTAGCTCAAAGCACTCGATGTATCCAGGGAGGGGCAGAGGGAGAGAATCCTCAAGCCCACTCCCCGCTGAGTGCAGAGCCCTATCCTACAACTCATGAGATCACGACCTGGGCTGAAACCAAGAGTCGGAGGCTCAAAGGACTGAGCCACCCAGGCTCCCCAGCACTCAACTGTATCTTAACATTCAAGTGCAGGAGGCTTGCTTGACTTAGCTTCCCTAGTCTTGGCCCAATCAGAAAATGATGGGTCCACGGGGCGCCTGGCTGGCTCAGTTGGTAGAGCATGGGACTCTTGATTTTGGAGTTGTGAGTTTGAGCCCCCTACATTGCGTATAGAGATTACTTAAATAGATAAATATTTTTTAAAAAATAGAAAATGATGGGTCCAGGGAATGCTTACCATTATTGGCCTGAAATGCTTTCTCACACAAGATCTGTTTTCTGAAAAGCATTTCTGTGATTTACCTTCAACAAAAGAAATAAAGGATGTCCTTGAGGTTCAGCGTGAGACAGGGGCCCTTTTCAGAAAAGAGAGGTCCTTCACTAGAAGGCAGACAGCTGTGTTCTGCACTGGGGACATTGGTGGAAATGCCAGGATGCACTGACAAAGAGAAGGTGGCAGCTGAGTTTTAAAATGTTTTTCCTTGGGGCGCCTGGGTGGCTCAGTCGTTAAACGTCTGCCTTCGGCTCAGGTTGTGATCCTGGGGTCCTGGGATCGAGCCCCGCATCAGGCTCCCTGCTCAGCGGGAAGCCTGCTTCTCCCTCTCCCACTCCCCCTGCTTGTGTTCCCTCTCTCACTGTGTCTCTCTCTGTCAAATAAATAAAATCTTAAAAAAAAAAAAAATTAAATGTTTTTCCTTTCTGGAAAAACATTTTTCTTTTCTGAAAATATTTTCTTTTGCATTCAAATTTATATTTTCAACAGTAATTTAGACTTCTTTTATGTGGAGCTGTTTGTAGCACAGGGTTAAGAATGTAAGCTCTGGAGTCAGACTGGGTTCAAATCCAGACTCCCACCTGTGGCTTGGTAAATTTGGGCAAGTTTCTTAACAGCTGTGACTTAGTTTCTCCATTTATTAAGTAGGAGGAATTTTAGTCCCTGTTCCATAGGCTTGTACTTTTTTTTTAAAGATTTTATTTATTTGAGAGAGAGTGAGTGAGTATAAGTGGGGCGGGGGGAGCGGACTCTCCACAGAGAGCCCGACGTAGGGCTCAACCCCAGGACCCCGAGATCATGACCTGAGTCGAAGGCAGATGCTTAACTGACTAAGCCACCTGGGCACCCTGTTGTACAGATTAAACGTTTTAATACATGTAAAGTGTGTAGCTTGGTGTCTAGGATGGAGTAGGCTCTCACTCAACGGGTTGGCTCTTAGAATTTTAATATTCACTACCAGGCCTCTTAAGCTCTACGGTTCCTGTTTGATTCAATGTTTTGATTCATTATTATGTATTCTAAGACACAACGCCGAGTGGGGTACTCTATTTTTGGAGTTCCCAACTATCCAGAGTTGTAAAGAACAGTATTTTATTGAAACTGTCAGACAGGAGCTTTCAGCTAGGGAACAGGAAGACTTGGGGATACTGATTTGATAGCTGGAAGAAATCTTTTTGAGAGCCCGCTTGTTGCTATCTAGGAAGGAGGGCTTTCCGAGGGCGCAGCCCAGGATGGAAACAGCAGAAACCAGTGCGGGCCCTCAGGATGCCAGTGGTTCTTGGCCGCCGTGGTCCGCCGTCCCTCCGCCTCCAGCAGAGGCCTCTCGGCCAGTGGCGGCAGGCCCCAGGAGGCAGCTGCGGGGCTTCCTCACCGTTCTGTGAGGGCAGCTGCTTGGACAGCCCCCATGCACACAGAAGACAAACTCAGAGTGGCTCAGTGGAGTCAGTAGGTCACATCCAGCGTGTTCCTCTTTGGACTCAGCTTCCCTTGTTGTCTCAGCTGTCACAGCCTGTTACATACTTGAGGTAGGAATCCCTCTGGATTCCCCACAGCACCTGTGCCTCCCTGGTCTGGGTGTGTGGGACTAAGATGGCCCAGCTGGTGACTCAATAACAAGATGAAGTGCATATGGCTTGGGTTTGTCGTTGTGGCTGCTTCCTTTTCTCCATGTCACTGAGTGTAGGAGGAGAGGTGTGTGCATTCATTCACTCATTCAAGGGTTACCCCACGGCAGGCATGACTAGATGCCTTTTAATATTGATGTGCTTTGGTATCAAGTTCATGTACTCTTCTCCGTTGCCCACATCAAGTTGCTATATATAAAATGGCCACAGGAGGAAGCACTGGTTAGTAGACAGGAATAGCTGTTTTCACTGCGTTTCATACAAAGTAAAAGGAGAGGCAGGTAAGCACAGGTTGTCTTGTTCAGTCATTTCAATTAAGCCACATGCACATTAGTAACAAATATTTGTAGGTTTGTGCTTCTCAGTTTGCCTGAACTCAGTGTGTTTGTAAAGTGGTGCCTTGAATATTCTTTGAGATTCTAGCCAGTTAGTGCTTCAGTTTTGATTGGAAGAGAGGCCAGCAACTAGCATGTTTGCATTGAAAATAGATGCAGTATGGTGGTAGTCATTGAATTAAAAAAATTGCAATCCTGGTAATCCTCCCAAGCTTAAAAGGCACACCCAACACCTCTACTGAGGGCGGCTTTTATTGGTTCCCTCCAGTGGTTTGACAATAACTCTAAACTTACTTCTTGGAATTACTGGACCATTTACACATATGCATGAGTTTACAAAAAACGTGATGTGGGGGATTTCAATCTGTATAACTGCTAAGTTGAGGGTAGAGTGATAGTCATTTGCTTTACAAAAGGAGGCTTATTTACTTTTTTATGAGTTTTCAGGAACATGCCTAAAAAGAGCAAGGTAATCTTGCCCCCAGTTTTGAGAGAAGACTTCTAGATTGCTTTTGTGAGGGTAACCTTCCTTGTGCTTACTTGATAGACTCCTCTGTGGGAGAAATTTACCCCTTTTGTACAAGTTCCTGGTGAAAGCAGATCTAGTTGGCTGAATATCAGAGTTAAACATTTTTCAGATTGCCATGAAAATACAATTCATAAACTGACGGCTGGAGGTTTCAGGGTTTGTGCTGCGTCCAGATTCCCCAAAGCCCAATTGCAGGCACAGGTACAGTAATTGAGGATATTGGGGCGAATTGAAACACAGTCAGTTTACTCTGATTTCTGTTGACTTTTCTAAGGCTCTTTTTTTTTTTTCCCCCCTTTGGTAAAGATTTTATTTATTTGAGAGAGAGAGAGGGTGATGAAGGGCAGGGAGAGGGACAAGTGGACTTTGCACTGAGCGTGGAGCCTGCCGCAGGGCTCGATCTCACGATGACCCTGAGATCACAACCTGAGCCAAAACCAAAAGTTGAAACCAAGAGTCGGACGCTTAACCAACTGAGCCGCACAGGTGCCCCTCTAAGACACTTTATCATTTAGCATTTGGGACCTGTGTGCACTATGAGTTGAAATGGAGAATCATCTGGTCTATTCTCCTTTGCTTTCAGAGCCTTTAGAGGGGATTGTACAACTGGTATTTTGGGGGGCTAGAAGTGTACTTTGAACTCCTTGTTCTCTAACTGTTGTGTTGCTGTTACTCAGGCTGTCCAAAGGAATCACTTCTGGCTGAGATTTATATGCATTTTATTCTGCCTCTGGCAAAAATTCAAAAGTGATTCCTCTCCCAGCCTTTTTTCCTCTTCTTCTAGCTTAAATTTGTCAGTTCTGTCTTAAACATTCTGCATAGGTGCCTGGTTTCCCTGAGCCATTCCTCTCTTACTGAATGGGTGATGTTAACGTTTTTAATCTACTATGTAGGTGACCGGGATATTTTGCTGTGGGTATCCCATATTATCTAGTCAACACAAGCTTTATAGAAGCAGCTTTGTCTGACTCAACACCAGGAGATGTTTTTGGTTTTCAGGGATGATAAACATTTTATTTTTTAAAGATTTTTCTTTATTTATTTGAGAGAGAGCAGAGCGAGTGATAGAGAACTCTCTCTCTCTATTAGAGGGAGAGAGAGAAGCAGGCTCCCCGCTGAGGCAGGGAGCCTGATGTGGGGCTCCATCCCAGGACCCTGGGATCATGACCTGAGCCAAGGCAGCCACTTAACCCACTGAGCCACCCAGGTGCCCAGGGATAAACGTTTTTAAAAAGGTCTCCAAGTGAGACCCTTATGCCTGTTCATGGGGTACGGTAAACCTCTGCCTGGTCACTTGCGCTCCGAAGGAGCCCTGCAAGAGCGTGGTTAATCCAGGGCAGCTCTGTTGCCCCCTGGTTTTTCCTTCTTTCCTTGGAGACTTCATATTTTCTACAGGGTTGTTTGGCAAGTGAGACTCAAGGAAACTCCTTGTTATCAGGGTTTTCTTGGTGACGAAGTTTTGCTTTTTGCTGCTTAAAATATACCACCAGCGGTTCTCTTTCCATAGAAACTGAGTGCTTTCTTGCTGCAGTTGGGATTGCCGAGGCTCAGGGGAATACTGTCAGCCGTGTGCGTTTATTTCTCTCTGGAATTCTAGCCTGGTGGGGCCAGAACGGCAGGACCAGGCTTGAAAGATTATTTAGTGCTGCTGTATTTGTCTCTCTCCGTGTACTGGGGACCATGTGAAAAAGGAGCTCCGGCTTCAAATCACTGCAGAGTTCTGGCCTTTCTTTCCTCTTTCCCCTAGGGACACTGAAATGACAGCGTGCACGACCTCTCTCTTCTGTGTTCACACCCCTCGCCCCTCAAATGATCTTTGAAACTCAGAGGCAGGGCTCCCCATAACCCAATTGAAGGTCTCCTTTTCTCTTCTTCATAGTCAAACCCATGGCTTGATAAAGTGCTTCATTTTGCTAACAGACACTTTGCCTCTAAAACTATATTTGGTCTATGGTTTGAAGGGTCACTGTTAAAGCGGAATAGAAATGTTTAAGAATTCCAAATATCTAGGTACTTTGGGGATGTGTGTGAGGTATGATCTCCCTATTTTAAGGAGCTGTTGTTTGGGACAAATTATGTATTCTTTTTTTTTTTTTTTAAGATTTTATCCATTTATTTGAGAGAGAGAGAATGAGAGACAGAGAGCATGAGAGGGAGGAGGGTCAGAGGGAGAAGCAGACTCCCCGCCGAGCAGAGAGCCCGACGCGGGACTCGATCCCGGGACTCCAGGATCATGACCCGAGCCGAAGGCAGTAGCTCAACCAACTGAGCCACCCAGGCGCCCCGAAATTATGTATTCTCACTTGTGTGTCTGTGCATATGTCTTTAGTGTACTAGCTGCAGCATCAGTATACTAAGCTGTTCATGTTCGTGGGCCTGAATAATCTCCAGATCATTTGTTTGACTTTCAGACGCATTTTCTGCCTTTTCATTTTAACCATCTTGTCCAGCATATTTGTTTTGCTTTACACTTAGACAAATTTGTACTTCTGGAGTCTCTAGCAACTAATACTGAAAGTGTATTAGAGGGGCAGTAGGGGTTGACAGGCAACCCACCCCTGTTGGGAGGGATTTACTAGATTTTAGTAGACTACAGTACAGCAGTCTCCCCTTATCTGCAGGATGTGCAGTCCAAGACCCTGGAGGATGCCTGAAACCATGAATAGTACTGAGCCCCATGTATACTAGGTTTTTTTTTTTCCCTGTACATACATAGCTATGATAAAGTTTAACTTATAATTAGTCACGATAAAGATTAACAACAATAACTATTAATAACATAGAATAATTATAACGATATGTTGTAATAACAGTACGTGAATATGGTCTCTCTCTCTCTCTCAAAATACCTCATTGTATTGTTTTTACTCACCTTTCTTGTGCTGATGTGAGGTTGATAAGATGCCTACGTGATGAGATGAAGTGAGGTGAATGATGTAGGTGATGTGATGTAGCTTTAGGTTACTGTTGACCTGACCTGATGATATGTCAGGAGGAGGATCATCTGTTTCCAGACCAAGGTTGACCCTGGATAAGGGGCGGTGGGGAACTACTGTACTAGATTTTATTAGAATTTCTTTTGATCAGTTTGTGAGCATTCCACTAGAGGGGAGATAAGGAACTAACGTAAAGTAGAATGCAGACCGTTCCATTTTCTAAAGAGCAGGATAGCGGTAGCTCAAGTTGAAGGTGGACTGTATCCATGGGTTAGGTTTACTTGAGTTTTGGCTCCCCATGTGAGCACAGATAGTGGTACCAGAAAGGTAGTCTTTAGAACCTCAAATTCTGATTTCTGAAGATGTCGTAGACATGAATTTCTAAACCCGAGACTCTAGCAGTGGCTGATAAAAATTCTTAATTTTCTCCTTTCATAGACGTGTGTGTTATCTTTTTTTTGGCCGTCACTTCCCTGTCCCACTGTGTAACATTGCCCTGCTTTATTTTCTTCCTAGCTCCTTAGCACCGTCTGAAGTTACTCTGTTTTTTTTTTTTTTTTTAATTTGAGAGAGAGAGAAAGAGAGAGAGCACATGAGAGGGGGGAGGGTCAGAGGGAGAAGCAGACCCCCTGCTAAGCAGGGAGCCCGATGCGGGACTCGATCCAAGGACTCCAGGATCATGACCTGAGCCGAAGGCAGTCGCTTAACCAACTGAGCCACCCAGGCGCCCTACTCTGTGTTTTTGTTTGTGGTCTCTGTCCAGTCCCCACTTCAGTGCTGTATCTCTAGCTTAGCACAGTGCATGTCTGGTACCTGGTGGGCACTCAATAAGTCCTGGATGGAAGGAATGTTTGCCGCCATAGCAGTAACTACTCAGGCATCTTGGGTGTGTGTTTGTTTCACTTTTGGACTCTGAGAAAACTGAATCTACCAAACCAGTCTTTTCCAGCCTCCTTTCCTCAACAGGTCCTGACTGTTGGGAAGAATGAAGGTGAATGCTTTTCTGAGTCTCTTTCCTCTCCCCCACCCTAGCTTGCCAGCAAAGCACGGACAGAGAAGGAGGAGAAGCTGAGCCAGGCCTATGCAATCAGCGCTGGTGTTTCCCTAGAGGGCCAGCAGCTCTTCCAGACCATACACAAGACGTGAGTCGGGGGAGCATAGGGGTCCCTTGTCCCGGGGGCGACGCTGCCTGGCTGTGCTGTGTGGTCGCCAGCTTTCGGGTAGTCGTGTTCCTGAAAGTCAGCAGAGATGCTGGTTAGTGTGTTGGCAGCACCTTGGTGTCCAGGGATGTGGGTGTCTGTTGCCTTTCTCGTACAGGAGAATGGTGTGATCGTGGACAAGTTGTCTTCTCTGGCCTTCAGTTTCTTCATGTGTAAATTTGGTTTGGAATTAGATAATCCTAAAGATCCCTTTCAGAACTGGTATTCAAGAATTTAGAATTCGTGGCTTCTTTCTTTTTCGTTATTTTGATCTTGTTGTACCTTTCTCCAGAAGCTGATGCAGTTTTACTAAGGGGAAGTTAGTGTTTGTCTCTTTCTAATTAATTGTACATTGAGGTGTACGTAGGGAGTTAGGGAGAGCAGAAGGCCACCTTATTACCACCTCCGAAAAGACATTTTGTCACAGCAGAAGTCATTTGACCCTCCACTAGCTTCCCTAGCTGCTGAAAAACGGAAACATTTGGCACCCCCTCCCCCCTGCTGCCTTCTGTTGCCCTGTGTAGCCGCCTGGGTCTGGTGCACAGATGGCAGCTGGCATCAGAGCTGCTGGAGGCCGTGGTGTGAGTGTCTGAGCAGTTACAGGTATGTGAAGGGGCTCTGTGGAATATCAGCTGCCCTGCGTTTCCCCAGGTGTGACCTAGAATGGGTTTTCCCAGTCTGGCAAGTGCCCAGCTGTCTGATAATTGAGAGGGGCCAGTTTGAGGAGCAGTTTCCATTTCGGGAGGTGGGGGGCAGAGTGCAGATCACAGGAAGATGGAGTTTCTTTTCCTGTCTTTTTAAAGGTGCTATTCCCCCTAGGTCAAAGGTTGGCAAACTCCAGCCAGATCAGCTCACTTACGTATCATCTGGGGCTGCTTTTGTAGTAGGTACAGCAGCAGAGTTCAGTAGTTGTGACAGAAATTGTATGGCCCTCACAGCCTCAAATACTTACTGTCTGACTCTTTATAGAAAAAGTTTGCCAACCCCTGCCCTAGGCTGCTACTTCAGTTGATGAGCCTAGCTGTTTATTTGAATTCAATTTGGATTGGACTTCTGAGGCTGCCACGAAGTTTTCTATGGTTTTCCAGGTCTCTAATGCTTCAGAGTAAGTCTTCTGGGCTCTCCTTGGAATGAATGTGCATCATGTCATTGCTTTTCCTGGCCAGTGGTGCCCAGGAAATGTTTCTTGGCTACTGCACCCTATGGGCTGCTGGCATCTAGTTACTGGCTGAGCTGTGAGCTGAGAAGTTGGGGTCAGTTTTCTGGAGTTATTTATTCATCAGGCAGGAGGTGTGGGATGCCTGCAAGAGGCAACTTTCACCTGCTCTCTTCTCCTTCCAGCATTAAAGACTGTAAATGGCAAGAAAAAAACATCGTAGTCATGGAAGAAGTTGTTATTACACCCCCATATCAAGTGGAAAACTGTAAAGGCAAAGAGGGGAGTGCACTGAGCCATGTACGCAAAATAGTAAGTAAAGGAGCCGTGAACCTTGAGAGAGAGGATGATTCCTTGGCCTTCACCCCTCCAGCCTCAGGCCAGGACCTTGTGCTGCAATCCCTGCCTGCTCTGACCTGCCAGCCCGAGAGCAGCCCTGCCTAGCCCCCCAGCCCCTGCGCGCAGTGCTCTGCGGCTCTGGCTTGGCCACTTCTGTGGGGCTGGAACCCACTGGGCAGTGTGCAATAAAGTGAGTGGGCAGCCCCATGTCCTCGGCAGTGTGGCTTTTTGGAATTAGCCAGACCATTCCATGGTATTGCGCCTGAGCAGTTCCTCTCATCCCAGGCTGGGTTCTTCTCAGGAAGGGCTGGTTGGTATAAATGAGTTGCTGTTGGCGTCTCTGACCCTGCATATGTCATGTGACTGTCTCGATTGAGTTGCCGCATTTGTAAAAACATTCTGAGCATTGAGAGACCAACACTGGATATAAAAAGTCTAAAATACTGTTAATTCCCTGTCAGCTTTTCATTCTGCACTTACGTGAAGAGGGGAGTGGGAGTTGGGGTCAAAATAATCTCCTTTCACACTGTGTTTTAGCTTATTGGTTCACTTTCTTTTAGACAGTCTTAGCTGAAGGTGTAGCACATGCGGTTGAAACAAGAGGCCGCTGCCTACCTTTGGCCGGGAAGGCCCGCAGATAGCAGGGGCCTTCTAGTGCCTGAGTGGTCCCTGAGCTGGACAGCCAGGACCGGCTGTGGAGGCCTGGCATGAACTGTTTGGGAGGCCTTGGTGCCCATCTCCTGTTCTGACCTAGGCTGAACTGGTCTCTTTCAGGTTGAAAAACATTTTAGAGACGTGGAAAGCCAAAAGATACTGCAGCGTTCACAAGCCCAGCAACCACAGAAGGAGGCTGCCCTGTCATCCTGAGTCCACACACACGGAGGACTCTTCCAGCATCCAGCCAACGAGGCGGTGGTGGTGGCTTCGGCGGAGGCAGGCCGGGGGAGGGAAGGGATCCTATATTTCCTGTTGGCTCTTGTTAACAAAGGGTCAGCATTTCCAAATCTTAGACTTGAACAAACAAAACACCCAACAAAAAAGAACAAGAGAATAATTTAAAAGTTGAATCATTACTTGACTAACAGACTTTGGTCCACCATGTCCTTTTCACAGCCCCCTTCTGGAACAGTCACCTTGTTAATTTTATTTTTGAAAATTCCTTTCCTGCTCTGCCCTTTCACCTCTGACTTTCCTAGTCTGTCCCTGCCATTCTGTTTTTATAAGTGGCTACACTTGCCTTCTGAGTGATCGAAAGAAACTTTTACATCTTCTCTTCCAAAATAAAAGTAACAAGCTGACTGTGATACTTAAGTTGAGACTAGAGCAGCAGACAGAGGTCTCACTTTAAATTCGTCTTTTTTTTTCTTTCTTTTTTTTTTTTCTTTTTTTGCACAGGGCATGGCTTGAATTAGTTTTATTTTTCTTAACTTTAAATATATATATGAAAATATATATTAAAATGTTCTCTAAATATTTTCTGCTTCTTGCAGGTCTCTTTTTACTAGATCATGGCCGCTCTTCCCACCTCATCCCTTCGAAAATAAAAACGTATTACCCTCCCCACCACCTATAGCCAGGCAACTAACTTGACTTGGTTCGCAGCAAGAATCTTCTGCAGCACTTCTAGAGCCAGTGTTTGCAGGTGGGATTCGGCTGTGAGGGTTCCTGATGGCTTTTTAGTCTTTAACTGTGTGTGTGTACCAGTCTCACATTGGGCCAGAACCTCAGGATTCTCCCTCTGCCTTTTGTCTTACTTCATGGTACTAGAAGAACTTCCTCACCACTCTCCCATCTCCTAGATGGGAGAGTCCGCTGCCCTGTCTCCTGTGCCCTCTGCAGGAAGAACTCTTTTGCATGGCACGTCTCAGCTTCTCTTCGAAGGATGATTTTCTTCCGTAAGAAACCTGGAACCCACCTCTCCCGGTCTCTGTTGAAGTCTGTATCCAGAGCCACTAGCCCAGGAGAAAGCTTGGGTGACCTATAGTTTCTCTTCTCCCACCAACCTCCTGCTTTTAATGCCCTTCCCCACCCCCCTTAAATTTTACAAGCTTACGATAGTTTGTATGTGCTCAGCCGATGGGCAGAAAACCTGGAGAGAACTTCTGGACTTTAGCCCACCAGTTTGTCTGGTTTGACTAACCTGCTGAGCCCGAAAACTGGCACGCGGTGCCCCTGTGCCTTCAGGGCAGTCCAGTGGGGCAGAGTGTGCCACCAGCTGAATATCAGGCACCTAGTGGGAAGTGGGTGATGCTCATGTGACTGGCTAGAGCTTTGGGGGTGGGGTGGGGGTTAACTACTATCTTTTTGGCCATGATCTCTTTCCCCTTCCTTTTTTTTTTTTTAATTAAATAAATGGATCAAAATTAAATAATTCAAGCCCTGCCTTCAAAATGAAATTTTTTTTTTTAGTATTGTTTAGCAAAAACAATAAAACCCAAATTTTTTTAACCATCACTCATGTCTCAGGTTTGTACGTGCTTTAGAGACCCCAGAGGGAAGGGGTGTAAGGGGGGGGTGTTTGGTAATCTTTCCCTTTAGATTCTCTGCTTCCTACTCTTTACCCTCTCTCCTTCCACCCCCTGGAGCTCACCCAGAGAGTGCAAAGTGTGTAATTTAAGAAGGGGATCCAGGGTTGGGAGGTGTGTGTGAGTGGGGTAGGGGCACAGAGAGGTGGGCACGTACATGAGGCCATTTGTTACGGGCTGTTTGGAAGAAAAAAAGACAGAGAAGTGTACTTTCATCTGCCATTGGCCACAGCTAGATTTAAAGTACCAGGCCTTCAATTTAGTTTGCACGGAAGTGTAAGCTGGAAAAGGTGAAAGAGGGAGACAGAAGAGAGACCTTGTAAGTTCTAGAAATCCTAAGAGATGCCATTAAAGGTGTGAACGTAATTAATGGAAAATAGAAGCTTTGTGTCATGTATCCACACCATCACTTCCTCCCCATTTAGGTCTGTGAGTGGAAGACCATAGGTACCAACTGTTTCTGGTAGGGAGTAATTTTGACTCTTTATGAAATGACATGGGGGAACTTGAAGCACTTCAAGAGGTGGAGTTAAGACTGTGTGAAAGGCAGTGAGGTAAAGAAGAAAGAACAAGGGCTTTGGAGGCATAAATAGTTGGGCTCAAATCCCCAAACCTCCCTTGCCTCACTTTGAGATTGTGGGTAAAGTCATTTCACCAGTCTGAGCCTTAGCTTCCCCACTGTCAACACGGAGCTCATACCCGTCTGCTGCAGTTGGTATGGAAGGCTAAAGATCTTTAAAATGCTTGCTACCTAGAAGGTGCTCTGTAAATGTTAGCTTGGTGCTGGGATGGTTGAGTCTGGGGATGAGCCTGGATTAGATGATTATCAGAGGCTCCGGCTTTGTTTTAGAAGTCTGTCTTTAGCTGGCGTTTTAAATGAGGCTGATCACGTAAAACAGTTGGGCAAAGGTGGGGGGTGTCTTGTTCCTGCCTTCTGTCTCTCAGATCTCACCTCTACCTCTGCCCTGCAGTCGTGGGGAATTCCTTTGATTATAATATGAAAACTACTCCTTTTACAGAAGGAGAGTGGGTTCCACAGGGCTGTGTGACTTGTCCTGAGAACCACTGCTACCCGTGGTGGCAGAGCTGGAACAAAACCCCAGGCTTAAATCCACCCATGGGCTGCTAATGCCACTCTCTGACTTCCAAACTGATGGCATGTACGCTGCTCACTTGTTTGCCAGGTGTAGGATGGGACACAGACCAGGGGAGAGTGGCAGAAATGGCCCGCTAGATTAGAAGAACACGAACTATTGTATTGAAGAGTGTGGTGCAGAGGGCTCGCATGTCTGATGACACGTGTACAAGTAGCGCTGCAGTGTCTCTCTCCCCCAGGACACCCAGACCTCTCCACCCCCCGGCACCCAATGACCTCCCTCCCCGTGGCCACATGCCTTTGGGTTTGCTGCTGTCAGTAGGGTATAAGTAACATTCCCACAGTGAGCGGATACTGAGTCTGTGCTGTGAAGAGCTTCTTGCTGCTTTGAAAATTGCTCAGACACTGCAGTATTCGGTCAGGGGCTTCAGCTTGGAACCAGTGATTCAGGGTAAAGGCTCCTTGATATTTTTGAAGTTAAGAATATGTGTGTCGCAATCTGTTCTTCCACAAGACCTACTAGTTAGTAAAGGAAGATTTAGAGATCTTTCAGTCCTATACAGGGATAGAACCTCCTGTCTTGTTGACATGGGGGACACGGTGGTGAGAATGTATGAGGCTAGGACCTGCAATGTGCAGGGTGAGTAGAGATGGGAAGAGTGGCAGGGTCAGGTCTGGGAACTGGGATTGGTCATCTGGGTTGGAGGATGATCATTGTTTACATGGTGGGTTTGCTTTCTCATCACTGCTGGAGGCTGCTCACGCCAGAGAATTCTCCTTTGAGAAACTTAAAATCCTCAGCGTGTACTCCCTAAACTTAAGGGGTTCGACATAATAGCACCAGGTACCTTACAGGGGAGAAAAGGATGGCATCCATTGGTCATAGACTGCTGCTGGGTAATAAAGTTTTTTGTTTTTAATTTTAATTTTTTTTATTTTTAAAGATTTTATTTCTTTATTTGACAGAGACACAGCGAGAGAGGGAACATAAGCAGGGGGAGCGGGAAAGGGAGAAGCAGGCTTCCCGCTGAGCAGGGAGCCCGATGCGGGGCTCGATCCCAGAACCCTGGGATCATGACCTGAGCCGAAGGCAGACACTCAACGACTGAGCCACCCAGGCGCCCCGTAATAAAGTTTCAAAACGAGTTTGTTCTTTTTTATTATAAAAGCCTTACATGGCTCATTAGAGAAAGCTAGAAAATAAGGCAAACGTATCTTGCTTCCACCCCCGATTGCTAACATCTTTCATATCCTCTAGATTCTAAAACATTTCTTTCTCCCCACCCCTTGCACTTCTGACAATGCCATGTACTTCACAATGTCAGATGAAACTTGCCAACTGGTTGCCTCATCCCCAACTCACGAAGTGCACTCTAATCTTAGCATCTTAGAATCCTTACATAGAAGTGGTATGGGGCTAGGTGATCTCTCAGATTACTCCCAGCCTATCTTATTTTATCTTGTCTGTCTTATCCTATAATGCCTTGCTTCAAAGCCACCTGTGAAGCCATCCTCGACAAAGTGGAAAGCGATTCCTAGAATTTTTTGTATCACTCATGTCATGCGGCATGTATGACTTGCATTATAGTTATTGTTTAGGTTTTCCTTGAGTGATCTGATGGGGGATTTTGAGGCTGCAAGGCAAGGATAATGACTTACTCATTTTTGTATTATTCCCTAGCACCCAGCTGTTGAGTATGACTGAAGGTAGAAGTTTAATAACTAGATGAGTTGCCTGAGTCAAGATGAAAAGCAATCCAGGATGGAGCGGGATTTGAGCTTAAATCTCAAGGTTAAGCTTAGAAAGAGGACAAGGGATCAGGAAAGCACATGGGAGATGAAGAGCAGGTGGGAGCAACGGAGCTCTCCCTCAGGTTTTTTGAGAGCATACTTTGGCAGCTGGGACCAACCCTGGTTGGGTTGTGGCCTCCCTGTTCCATTTTCCTGTCATTTTCAACTTTGTTGAAAAGTCTAAAGGGGAACTAAATCTCTTCCTGTACTGGTAAAGTAAGGTGAGGGTGAGGCATATTTCTAGTGACTTCTCAACTAACCTCTCCATTAACCCCTTATGCTGACTCCCACAGTTCGTTTTAGTGGAGGGACTAACGAGGCTTCTTTTCGAATCTGGCCCCCTTTATTCTGGTCTCTGTCCTAGTTTCAAGGAGCTGCTCATGCTCACTGTGGGGAGGTACATGTACTGCTCTGCAGAGAATATTCTCGGATGGTCCCTTGAGGTGTCGTGTAAGCTGAAATCTGAACAAGGTGCCAGCCAAGAGTGCTTGGATAGGGGGAACAGCAGGTGCTAAGTTGAGAGTGCTAAGAGCTTGAGGTTTTTAGGAACTACTAGAAGATAGGTGGCTGAAGCCTCATGAGCCAGAGCCGGATCATGCAGGGCCTTGTTGCCATTGTAGGGACTGGAATCTGTTCTTGGCACAGTGGGGAGCAGTTCGAGGGTTGGAAGCTGTCGAGGGCTTTAGTCTGTCAGGGGGCAAAGGTGGAAACAGACCGCTGCATTCCGAGGCTGTTGCGGTCATCTAGGCAGGACATGGTGGTGACATGAGTGACTTCACAACTGACAGGGCTTGCTGATGGAGAAGATTTGAGGCCGAGGTGGTGAGGGGGAGAGGAACCGAGAGCAGCTTCCGTGTGGATGGCGAACAATGAGAGAGGAAGAGGTCTGTGGAAAAATCGAGATTCTTATTTTGCCATGTTTGTCTTACCCGTGAAGCCCTGAAGAGCAGATGGCAGGTGGGCAGGTGGATGACAAGCCTGGCGTTCAGCAGGGAGGACTGGGCTGGAGCTGGATGTTTAGGAGTTACTACCTCATCGTGAACTCCAGAAGATGGGAGACGAGATCCATGGCCACAGAAGATGTTTTGGCTTCTGATGGGAGGGGGAGCCTTTCTTCCACTATAAAGAGGAAGGGAAGAGAAGACTGCACAGTTGCTGGTGAGTTCGTAGATTTGACAGGGAGGTGAGGGTGAAGGAGTATGTGTCCAGTGGTTCAGTAAACGGGAGAAATGGCATGGTTGCTGAGGTCTGAACTTGTGCATTGAGGGTGTGACGAGATGCCCATTTTGTGACTTTGTGGTAGTCCCATCAAGTGGCTGAGGTGCAGACGCAGAAGTTGGAGAGCTGGGTGCAACCAAGGGTGTTCATCAGGTTGTGCGCTATGGAGGGAGAAGGGAATTCGGCTGTGGATATCTGCAAGGGAATGATTATAGCAATGGACCCTTCACCCCTACAGATGGAGGCTGGCCTCAGATACACTTTGGTTTTTGTTCAGATTGGCCTTTCTGAAAGTGTCCTGCTGTCATCCTTGTGTCCTGGCTATGGGAAGGATAAGCCAGAAGTCAGTATGTGAACAGTGTGCAAATGGAGGATGCTTCCAGGGCCAGGGATGGCCCAGGTGGTATCAGAAGCTCAGTACAGATATCCTGACTTAGAAATACCAGGAATGTTGCAGCTCATAGGGAATAGTCCAGCGTTCCAGTTTATAATTTTCTTTTTAAAGATTTTATTTATGGGCACCTGGGTGGCTCAGATGGTTAAGCGTCTGCCTTCGACTCAGGTCATGATCCCAGGGTTCTGGGATCGAGCCCCACATCGGGCTCCTGGCTCAGCGGGGAGCCTGCTTCTCCCTCTCCCTCTGCCTCTCTCCCTGCTCATGCTCTCTCTCTCTCTATCTCAAATGAATAAATAAAATCTTTTTAAAAAAATAAGGATTTTATTTATTTATTTGACAGAGAGAGACACAGCGAGAGAGGGAACACAAGTGGGGTGGGGGGGGCGGTGGGAGAGGGAGAAGCAGGCTCCCTGCTGAGCAGAGAGCCCAACATGGGACTTGATCCCAGGACCCTGGGATCAAATGACCTGAGTCAAAGGCAGATGCTTAACAACTAAGCCACCTAGCACGCCTATAATTTTTTTTTTTTTTTTTTTTAGATTTTATCTATCTGAGGAGCTCTTGGGTGGCTCAGTTGGTGAAGCGTCTGCCTTTGGCTCAGGTCATGATCCCAGGGTCCTGGGATCAAGTCCCACTTTGGACTCTGCCCAGGGGGGAGCCTGCTTCTCCCTCTGCCTGCTACTCTGCCTGCTTGTGCTCTCTCTCTCTGTCAAATAAATAAATAAAATTTTTTTTTTAAAAAAAAGATTTTATCTATTTGAGAGAGAGAAAGTGAGTGAGAGAGAGAGCACGGGTGGGGGGAGGGGCAGAGGGGGAAGCAGGAAGCTCAACCCGGGGCTCTAATCCCAGGACCCCGGAATCATTACACTTAACCAGCTGAGCCACCTAGGTGCCCCTGTCTTCCAGTTTAAACATCCTCTCTACAGCATCCTCGACAGACTGTCTCTACTTGAACACTTTCATTGATGGGGAGCTCACTGCTTTGAGAAACATGTGGTACTGTGTCCTTCTGTCCTCTGA
The DNA here is from genome assembly GCF_002201575.2 of Neomonachus schauinslandi. NCBI lineage: Eukaryota > Metazoa > Chordata > Mammalia > Carnivora > Phocidae > Neomonachus > Neomonachus schauinslandi. Next base: position 41,442,433 of record NC_058417.1, on the reverse strand, counting down.
GCTGCAGCTCATTTCTAGAGCTGTGGCTAGAGCTGAAGTCTCCAGGACGCTAGTCCTTGCTCTTCAGGATGTTTCCTTTCCTCGCAGCCCCCGGTGAGGGGCACACAGATGTGCCTGGGAGCTGTCTTGTTTTCTCCAGTGAAATGGCCTTTTTCAGCCAACTATTCCAGCCTATTAAGAGCTTTTAAAAAATCTTGATTCTATAATAGTTATCCATCCCAATGTTGTATTAATTCCAATTTATATAAACTGTCTTCTGTGTTTTCATTATCCCAAGGAATGTGATGAGAGACTTTAATATCCAGATGCTTATCTATGATAGTCATCTAGTTACCCTATCACAAAGGGAATTGAAGTTGTTTGAGTATAACTTATTTTTGGTGTGCTCATGGGGCACCTGGTGGTCACTCTGTTCTAGGTAACTGCTCATACAACGTGTTCAATGAACCTTTCTGAATTTTGTTAACTGTTGTTACACTTGTCTGACTTTTGAAAATTGGAACTTTTCATGAACTCAAGTCTCTGGTAACCTTCAGTTTATAATATTTTCTCAAAGATTATTCTTAATTTAAAAAAATTTTTTAAAAAGATTTATTGGAGAGAGAAAGGGTGTGAGAGAGAGAGAGAGAGAGATCATGAGCAGGGGGCAGAGAGAGAGGGAGAAGCAGACTTCCCACTGAGCAGGGAGCCCGATGTGGGACTCGATCCCAGGACACTGGGATTGTGACCTGAGCTGAAGGCAGACGTTTAACCAACTGAGCCACCCAGGCATCCATTAAAGATTATTATAATTTTTTAAAAGATATTTTATTTTTTTAAGTAATCTCGACACCCAGTGTAGGGTTGAACTCACAACCCCAAGATCATGAGTCACACGCTCCAGCGACTGAGCTAGCCAGGCACCCCTCAAAGATTATTGACAATGATTTTTCAAATTTTTCACTATAATTTTCTTCAACCAGATCACTTGAACTAATTCAAAGGGGCTCACGTCTGATTGATGATGGCTCAGCTGTTCTTCCCATTCTGGAGATAATCTGTGTGATTCACCCGTAGACCTTAACTTCTTTGAGAGGTGTTTGGCTGGCATGTGGGACAGTCTTTGGACACTGTGGTTAAGAGCATGGCTGGATTCAGACAGGTCTAGGTAATGTCAGATTTCATCTCTGCCACTGATGAGCAGTATGACTTGGCAGCCTCTGTATCCTTGCCAAGCATTAGTTTCCTCTGTAAAATGAGTGTCTCAGTTGAGGATTAAATGAAGCCTTTAATGAGATGCCTGGCCCTTGGTAACCTTCTTTTCAATATGGCCATTGTGATTCTCTTAAGAGTTTGTTGGGTGGGGCTAGTGAGCACACTAGGGAACCTAGAAAGAAACTTGTTTGGTTGGCCTCCTAGGGCAAGGCAGAAGTGCTGGGTACAGACACCCTGTCCCCAGACCCCTCTGTTTAGAAAGCAATGCTGGACAAGCCAGAATGGAGTATTTTGACCTTTGGCCTAGTGAGAACGAGAGAGTATTTCCCTCCTTTGTGTTCAGAAAAGACCTAGGTGAATTCTAGATGATGGCAGATTTCTTAGACAGGCAGTATAGAATGAAAGAGAAGATACCTGGCTCCTTTTTGACTTGTGGATGTGAGGTGTGGTGAGTTGAGGCCTTCGAGGGGCCTCAGGCTGCCATCTTGACAAGTGATAGACCAGGATGTGGGGCTCAAAGGGAGAGGGCCATGGTGTGAGGAGTGAGGAGTGGTGTTCTTAGAAAGGCAGGGCAGGATCCTGCTCCCCTGGTTATAATTATGGCCACAAGGCCTTGGAGATGTCCTCAGCCTGTCCCACCCACCCTCGCCCCCATCCCTACCCTCAGTGCTATGGCTTCCCTAAGAGCTGATCTCTTGGGGCAGGAGGCCAGGAGGGCAGGTAACTAGAGCTGAGAGTCTTTTCACTGCTATTTCTGGGTTGGGGCTATGCTTGTTGGCAGGTGGTGCCAGGAATACAGGTGAGTGTGTTGACCTTCTGACCTCAGTGGCCAGATTAGGCCAGGATCTAGTCAAGGTTGTGTCCTCTTGCAGAACAGGGACTCTGCAAATGTTGGTTGGTTGAGTGACCCAGGGAGTGTTTAGGGGCAGGAGAAGGCAGAGTTGCTCCTGGGCTGTGTGGGAAATAAGTGGGGATGGGTACGGAGTGAGAGGAAAGAGGGGGTGCTGGGGTTTAAAAGACCATCTTCCCTGATTGCTTTTCTTTTGTCTTTTTTTTTTTTTTTTAAGATTTTATTTATTTATTTGACAGAGAGAGACACCGTGAGAGAGGGAACACAAGCAGGGGGAGCGGGAGAGGGAGAAGCAGGCTTCCCGCGGAGCAGGGAGCCCGATGTGGGGCTCGATCCCAGGACCCCGGGATCATGACCTGAGCCGAAGGCAGACGCTTAACGACTGAGCCACCCAGGTGCCCCTTCCCTGATTGCTTTTCATCCTAATAGGCGTAAGGGAATGAGAGGTGGCTGGGGTGAGGGATCAAAATGCTGGGGTCTTGGGCTGTGACGGCTCTTGCCAGAGCCTTGGTAGCAGGTTAAATTATGGGAGATGGAGGGAGGTGTCCATAAGACCATGTTGGGGGACATGGCAAATGGTGAGACCCCTGAATGGTATCTATTTTTCCTCTCCCTAGCACGCCCACACTTCCCCAGAGGCCTGGGTGGAGGAGTGAGGCACGAAGGTCTGTGTATCTGACTGCCTGATGTAGGCCTGAGGCCATTGTCATCCTAGCCCCTCATGGGGCAAGGATGGGGCAGGTGTGGCCACTCCTTCCTCACAGTGGCCACGGCCTTACTCGGGAATCTGGCGGCAGCGCTCCCAGCACTGTGCACCTACCTGTCCAGCCGCAGGAAGCGTGGTGGACTGGGGGGGCCTCCACCCACTCAGCCTGCCACATGGCTCCTTCCAGGGCCTGTGGGGACTGTGGGTGCTGTTGCTTTCTCACAGTGCCCTGTGGGATCTGGCTGGAGGAGCCCTAGGGGGCCTGGGTTCCTGGAGCGGTTGCACCTCAGCCACCACCACCTGGTCTGCTGCCCCTGGACTTCTTCACCACCCTGGGCTCTGTGCTCCTCCTGGATCTTTCTCACAAGCTGCTTATCACTCTGGACCCCTGCAGCCTATGGGGCCTGGGGAACCTGGAGCAGCTCGACCTGAGTCCCAACTGGCTGACCGAGCTGGGCACAGCCAGGCTTGGGGGCCTCTTCTGTCTACACTGGCTCTTGCTGGCTAGAAACTGCTACGTGTGGCCTGGCCACCATGCCAGGCCTGGAGGTCCTCTCTGGCTGGGAATGACATCAGTGAGCTGGAGGCTGAGGTTTCGGCGGCCTTGTTGGCGCTGGGCATCCTCTCTCTTGTAGACAACTGGTTGCCACACTTCAGTTTCAAGGTGACTGCAGACATCTGGATGGTGGGCATGTGGCTGCTGCTGGCCAATAACATAACACCTGCGTGCAAGACTGTGACGCGACCTGCAGTGGGCCTTTGGGAAGCCTGGACCACCTGTGGCACTTGTGGGTGCCAACCTGGGCAACCTGACTTGTCCTGCCCTCAGCTGTTGGGGGGGGGTGGGTGCTGAGCAGTGTGGAGGCCCGGCTCTGCCTGTCTGAGACAGCTACTGTGCGGGGTATCCTGGGCACCATGCTGGTCACGGTGGCTCTGGTCGTGGCAGAGTGCAAGCACAGGCGGGGTTCCAGAGGAACTGGGGAGGGAGAGCAGATAGAGATGTGGACGGCAGGTAGAGATGTAGACGACAAAAAGGGCTGTTCTTCAGAAGTCTTTTCAGCTGAGTTGTCACCCTGGGCAGGAGTGGGAAGAGTGGGGGTGGGGTGGGGTGGGGGACAAATGGCTGTGTTCCTCTGGCAGGGCCTCTGACCCTCCCACTCACCTATTCTCTGACCTAGCACAATGCCAGCATCTTTCCCAACCCTCGAAAGGGATTTGGCCCTTAGTATTTCTCAACAACCTTCTGGGGACTAGGGCAGTAGAAGGCAGAGACTGAAGACCAGAGGGAATTACGGTGGGATGGGTACCAAGGGAAGCTTCATGAATCCCAGTCTCCTGTCCCTCCCCACACATGTCCCTGGCCGCTGCTGTTGCTAAAGTTATGAGGATGGTGGGATGGGGTAGGGGTATTGCTCCTGTGGGCACAACCCAGCCAGGCTCCTGCAACTATTTTATGGGCGTACACCGTCCCAGTTCCGGTCCTCCTCAACACCTTAGCTCCTTCCTGAGGGCTGTGCATTCTTGTCACATTTGAATTGAGAATCGGTTGAAGAGATGGCAAAATAAAGCCAATTGAAAATTTGATTCTGTACTATGTGCCTGTGGAAAACTTACCTTATGTGGTTGTGACTGGTGTGTGGGGGAGGTAGACAGAATGGCCTTTAATCCAGGTTTTTTCTCATTCCCTTCGTCTGGACATTCCTTTCCTGCACCCTCACCCCAGCATATATGTACACAATCCCATTTCCTAGATTTTGTATGGATATGTCTTTCTCTCTCTCACGTTTCTGTTATGCCCAGGCTTTATCCCAGTGACTATGAAAAATAGGATGTGAGAGGTGTTTTGTGTAGCTTTTACTGGCTGAGTGGGAATTTTTAATTCACTTGAGGCTCCTCTCCCCACCCCAGGGAACGGGAAGCAAACAGATCTGAATTAAATAGCCTGGTGGGAATGCTTGTAGAGTCTTAACTTCAATATTGGAAGATGAATTTGTGTGTTGCTGGGTGGTAGGGGGCTGCAGGAAGATAGTGGCAATCCTGGAGTGCCCAGAACTTTTACCCACTTATTGAACAAATAATTACAGAATACCTACTCTGAAAGAGACCTAGTAGCAACATCTTTTGTTCATTTCTCTATTTTTTAAAGATTTTATTTATTTGACACAGAGAGAGAGACAGCAAGCGAGGGAACACAAGCAGGGGGAGTGGGAGAGGGAGAAGCAGGCTTCCCACTGAGCAGGGAGCCTGATGCGGGGCTCGATCCCAGGACCCTAGGATCATGACCTGAGCCGAAGGCAGACACTTAATGACTGAGCTACCCAGGCGCCCCTCATTTCTCTATTTAGCACGTATTTCCTGAATGCAACCAGTACACTATGCTGCGAGGATATAATAGTAAACAAGTCAGACACTGTCCTTGCCCTCATGAAGCTCCCAGTCTCGGGTTAATCTGGTTGTTAACAAAGAATCTAAAATATATAATTACCATTGTGCTGAGGGATTCAAAGGAAGGGTACCTGATGTTAGGGAAACATAAAATAGGGGAGCTAAGAATTAACAAGGAGGCCAAAGCAGAAGCTGGGGAGGGAGGCCAGTTTGAAGCCTGCTGTAGTTAAACCAACAAAAGATGGTAGTTAGCCGGAGCATTGGAGCTGGAGAGGATAATTTGAGATGTCCCGTGTGTCCACATCAGATCTTGCTCTTCTCTCAAGGGACAGACGGAAGATAGACCCAGACCAAACTTCTCTACAAGTGACTTAGCCAAGAGAACACCTTACTCTGAAATTAAACAGAAATAGAGAGGTTGTGTGTGTGTGTGTTTACACTATTAATCTATCCCCTACTATGAGCTGGTACCAACACTACCACATTTAAACCTCTTAACAACGCTGTGAGGTACATGTCCTCTCCGTTTTACAAATGGGTCTTAGAAAGTGCAGGCCCAAAGTCCGTTAGGGTTGGAGTTAGAATTGGAGCCCAGGTTTAGTAGCAAAGACTAGTTCGCCCACGGTTCTGATAACCTGAACCCACTGTTTCTTCCTCTAGTCTAGTTTTCAATTTTGGAGCCACGAGGAGGGATCCTTAAGTCCCTGAGCAGAGGGAAAGGCTGAACTCCGCAGCTGGAACACATTCTTCAGTCCAGAACTTGAGAGCGAGAGCACTGTTTCTCGTCGGAAAGGAAAAATGATACCCCCCACCCCCCACCCCCGCCGCTTCGCGACACCCGGAAGTTGCGTGTCGCATCCCGGCGCCGGCCTCCCTGTCGGGGGTGACGCCGCAGCGGACTGCCCTTCCCCAAGATGGCGTCGAAGATGGGTTCGCGACGGTGGATGCTGCAGCTGATCATGCAGCTGGGTTCGGTGTTGCTCACACGCTGCCCCTTCTGGGGCTGCTTCAGCCAGCTCATGCTGTACGCTGAGAGGGCCGAGGCGCGCCGGTGAGCGGGCCCACGCGGCCGCCGAGCGCGGTGGGGGGGGCGGTACGGCCCGTCCCAAGAACGGGGGTGCGGTGAGGTGGGGAAGAAGTTGGGACCCTTGGGCTGGGGAAGAGTTAGGACCTCGGGCTTGTTAGGGGCTCTGCTCTGGGGCAAGGTGGGCATCGAGCGTAGTGCAGGGGTCCTGGCCGTGAGAAGGGCCTCCGGTTCAGGGGAGCAGTGGAGCTTGTGGGAACTCAGGGGTTCGCGAGGGCCTTCTCCCGCTTCATTCTGTCCTCGTTGCTTCTTCCCCTATCCGGCTCGCAGGAAGCCCGACATCCCAGTGCCCTACTTGTACTTCGACTTGGGGGCGGCCGTGCTGTGCGCCAGCTTCATGTCTTTTGGAGTGAAGCGGCGCTGGTTCGCGTTGGGGGCCGCCCTTCAGCTGGCCATTAGCACCTACGCCGCCTACATCGGGGGCTACGTCCACTACGGGGACTGGCTGAAGGTGAGCACCTCGGCCCAAGGCGGGACTTCGCTAGGGGGATGGGGAGCCCGAGGCCAGTGCCCTGTGCCCCGCGGCAGTTGGGAAATGCATGGTGCTAGCCAGGTGCATAGTGTGAAGCCTGGGAAGGCAGAAGCCCCAGGCTTGTGGAGATTATTACAGACTGCAAGGATGAAAGGACCTTAGAGACCACACAAGACCACCTTTCAGAGTGTGAAAACTGAGGTCCGAAGATGAGAAACAGACTTTCCCAAGGTCACACCACAGTTAGCATTGCAGGTGAGACCAGAACCCTTTAAGCCATTAGTTGAGTAATGTCAGACTATAGGGCTAAAGGGACCTTGGAGAGTACTGGTTCCAACCATCTGATCTTATGAAATTTAATTAATTTAGTGCAGCATGTAAACCTGAAAGTGTCAGAACCCGTGCCAGGTGCTGCAAGCTTGTAGATAATCCTGGACAAAGGCAGGGACTGTCAGTCCAGTCGGGGAGGCAGATGTGTGAACAGCTACCGGACAGTGGGATCAATGGTTTTTTCATGGGACAGACTATACTATATAGCAGAAAGAACATTGGGATTTGAGTCTGTACTCCTGGAGGTGCAGAGGGGGCAACTCTTGGTGTCTGGGTTCTGCCACTTTCTGTAGGACCTTGGACATTTTTAGTAACCCCTCTGGGCCTCAGTTTCCACTTCTGATAAAAAGAATTATCTATCTCTGCTGCACCTGCCCACCACACTTGGAAATGGTAAAGAGTGTTCATCAGATGGAATGGGATGTATAGCGATGGGCACTTCTGTGCTCTGGACAGCCAGGAGAAACGTGGTGGCTGCAGTTCCTGACTGGGGTCCCCTCACCCCGGTCCAGGTCCGTATGTACTCACGCACAGTTGCTATCATCGGCGGCTTTCTGGTGCTGGCCAGCGGTGCTGGGGAGCTCTACCGCCGGAAACCCCGCAGCCGCTCCCTCCAGTCCACCGGCCAGGTGTTCCTGGGCATCTACCTCATCTGTGTGGTAGGTTGGGGGGCTGTTGGCTGGAAGTGCTTGCCTGGGAGTGAAGTAGAACCCAGGGAGGTGGGCAGAATAAGGCCTTGCATGTAGTTCCTGATGGTCTGCCTCCTGGGAACTGCCCCAGCCAGCTTTTGGGCCTCAGAGGCCCTTCAAGTGCCTGAGACCTGGCTGAGAGTCCCTTCTTCCAGCATTATGGCCACCAGGGAGAGAAGAGGTTGCATGGACCATTCAGTCCCAAGCCTGAGAGTCAGGAGAACAAGGTGGACTGGTCCTCTCATGGCTCCAGCCCCCAGAGGACTGAGAGAGGGGGCAAAGGAGAGGTTTGGTGGGGTTCAGACCCCAGATGGGGCTCTATCGCTTAGAGTCGGTGGGGGTTGCCTAAGGTAGCAAGTTACGGTACTCCCTACTGGAGGACCTAGGCCGAGCCAGTGTGGATGGGGACCTGGACAGGCTCCAGGTCACTTGGTTTCATCTTAGTTACTGGGCACCATATCCCATGTGCAGAGCTCTGTATTCAGAGGTGAGAGCCCCAGTCTGGCAGTGGAGACACACACTTCCACTCTCCTGAGCCCCGAAGGTGAGGAGAGCCAGGCCCTAACCGCATGAGCTCCCTAGTCTGGCGGGGGGGGAAGATGCAGGCCCTCCTCTCCGAGAGCCCCAACTCTGAGCTGGGAGTCAGAAGCCCACCTTGCAGAGGCGGACTTGCAGGTGCCATCTCAGGGGCAGCTGTCCCCAGACAGGCTCCTCAGCCCGCCAGAGAGACTTAGAGGATGGTGTGTCTTTAGGCCTACTCACTGCAGCACAGCAAGGAGGACCGGCTGGCCTATCTGAACCATCTCCCGGGAGGGGAGCTCATGATCCAGCTGTTCTTCGTGCTGTATGGCGTCCTGGCCCTGGCCTTCCTGTCAGGCTACTACGTGACCCTGGCTGCCCAGATCCTGGCCATACTGCTGCCCCCAGTCATGCTGCTCATTGATGGCAATGTTGCCTACTGGCACAACACACGGCGCGTTGAGTTCTGGAACCAGATGAAGCTCCTTGGAGAGAGTGTGGGCATCTTCGGGGCTGCCGTCATCCTGGCCACTGATGGCTGAGTGGCACGGCAAGAGGCCGAGATGGGCACAGGGAGCCACCGAGGGCCACCCTGCCTTCCTCCTTGCTGGCCCAGTTGTTTCTTTATGCTTTCTGCTCTGTTGGTTTGGTTCTTTGCTGTGTGTGTATATGTGTTGGTAAGAGGCAGGTCTCTTCCCCGGTGCCTGGGCTCGGGCCCTTGGGGGGTGGGAGCCCTGATGATGATGCCTTACAGGGGTTTTTCCTGTTCGTTAGTAGGAGACCTGAGGCCAACTGCTCCCTGGGTCTCCTGTCTCAGAGAAGGGAGTAAGGCAGGGCTCGGGTGGGGGTACTGAGAGTGGGAGACAGAGAAAGGAAGACCAGGAACCGGAAGTGAGCAAATGTGAAAGATTCCTTTTTGAGCCTGGCAAGTGCAGCTAGGCTCTATAGTGTTTTTTGGAGACTGAGAGTGAGTATGTGTGTTGACGCGGGGATTGGGCCAGGAGGAGCCGAGAGGCCGGGCACCGCAGAAGTCACGTGAGTTCTCAGGGTATCCCGGGGGCAGAAGCAGCACTAGCTGTCGCCACACCTTGAAAGCAGAGCAGGCCCCAGTCTGGGGTGTGCAGGGGTAGGGTAGGCAGTGGCCAGCGTCCCGTCTCCTGCCTTCTGTTTCCGGCTCTATGTTGGCCTGGTTGGGGTGAGTGCCCTCCCAAACACCAGACCACACAGTCCTCCAAAAATAAACATTTTATATAGACATTTGGCTTTGCTTCTATGTTCTCCCCACAGGGCATGTTGCCATTGGCTGGGATTGATCTTGGGTTTCTTGAAAGACCACATCTGGTTAAGCCCCACTTTGGTCCTCCCGTGATCTCTGCCCTGTTCTGAGAGTTCCCACAGGCCTTTGGCTGTCTAGTCAGGATCCTCCCTGTAGTCTGCCTTTGATCCATCCCCTCAGTCCCTGTGTCATAGCTTGTCTTTTCCTCCCCTTTTATCCTCCTGGTTTCTTTTGAAGAAACCTTTGGTGAGGGCAGCTAGGGGGTGGGGGGGACTAACATTAAGTGTCCACTATGAGGATTCTACATCTTACAGATGAGGAAATGGAAGCTCAGAGAAGGCGAGCAGCTTACCTCAAGGCACAGAGCAAATGTAGCCACAGCTGGATTCCAGGTTGGGCCTGTCTAATGCCCACACACAGCGGTGCACTCTGTCACCCCTCTCCTGAGGGAAGTCAGAGGCTGCTCCTGGGGTTTGGTTCTGTCGTGGCCCCGCTGTGCCATGATGGTCCTCTCTGTACTTGTCCATGCGCCTCCTGATTGAAAGTAGCTCAGCGACCAGTATGGGGGCCTGGCACATTGTGGGGGGTCAAAAATGCAGAATGAAACCTCTGGCTTTGGACTCCCGCCGGCTGAGGTGTTCTGTTCCCACAAATGGAGACAGCCTCCAGTGGGACCGAGGGGAAAACATCCAAGCCTGGGCCTTGCTTGGAAAGAGAGCTGGAGCTGCTGTTGGTCTGGTCTGTGGGATGGAGGGGAGCCCCTCTGGGGGGCTGCTGACACCCAGGTGAGGGAGGCAGTGACAGCATTCATCTTGGGGGCACTCCATCTCATTTAGCTCTTCTCTTCCCTCTGGGAGCCCCCTGGTTCTCCAACCCTCAAGATCTTTCTCCCAGAAGGTCACTGCTCATTCCTTTCAAGTGTGAGCTGACTCTCAGACAAGTATTTGTGTTTTAATGAAGGCCTCCTGAAAAGTTGTAAGACCCAAAGGAATTAAAATAAGTGGTGGAATATCAAGCAAATGGGGGTGATATTTTGGGCAAGGGAGCCTCAAAACAGAGGCCACAGAAATTGGCCCACCTTTAAGGTTATCCCTGAGTAGAGCCCTGGAAGGCAAGCCCCCCACCCTCACCTCCCATATTTCTAGACTGAAAATTGAAGGCCCGGGGTTATAGCTTTGGAGCCAGTGGTGAGGGTGGGGGAGGGGTGTCTTGGTCACACCCTTCTTCCTGTGCTTGTCCCCACTTGGGCGCCCCCCTCTGGGCAGAGTAGAGTAGGAGCTGCTTCCTCTGCAGATCACTTAGCCATCAAGCCTGGTCCAGCCTGTGGCTGCCTGGGATCACCTCCAGCAGGCATGGCTTTTGGTTCACCCTGGTTGTCCCAGGGCCTGCAGGGTGGGCGGTGAGGGTCAGCTGCCTGGGTCAGAAGCTGGTTTGCAGAAGGAGTCTGGCAGCCCCTTGGCATGGTTGACCAGCTCATAAGAGTCCCGGATATCGGCCAGGCCAAACCAGAAGAAGATCCACTGCTTGTTGGAGAAGCTGCCATCACTGTGTTTGAAGTACCTGGTGGGGGGAAGGGGAAGGCTTTTAGGGCAAGGCTGGTCCTCACTACTCACTGGTTATTTTGAGGACCTACTACATGCTAGACACCCTGATATTACTGGTTTCATCCTTAGAGCAGCAGCCAGGAGTCTGGTGGTGGCTTGCTCTTTTCCCAGAGAAGCAGCTAAGGCTCAGAGAAGTTAGTTGACCTGCCAGAGTCCCAAAGCTAGGAAGGTTAGACTGAGGATGTCCTTTGCTCTCTGTGCCTCCAGGGGAGGGGTTCTTGTTCACCTCTTGGTCCCCACAGAGCTGGGTGAGGGGATAGTTGCAGAAGGAAAGAGAAAGGAGAGAATGTTTTGCTGGAGATGCAGTGGGCCTGGGGTCAGCGCTTGGCAACTGGGCCTGGAATAGAGCCTGGAGGGTCAGGATTTCTGAGGACTCTGGGAGAGTTGGGGAGCGTCTTCAAGGAATCCACTGCCATGGGGCAGAGCATCTTTAAGTGTGCTCTGCTTCTGGGGAAATCTCAGACTCCGTGGGTGGTCTGCTCCATGGGGAATGTGGGGCCACACTGAGTGGGGCCCTTTCCTTGGGGGAAGCCGGTCCTTCCGGGGGCGTGGCTTTGGAGAGCCGGGGCTGGGGTGGGGGCGGGACCTACCAGGGATTGATGGGGTTGGTGACCCGGGAGCGCCAGAAAAGCGTCTGCAGGTCCCGCCGCAGGCACTCCCACAGCATCTGGCCCGAGCCTTGGCCCTGGCGGCTGGAGCTCACCACAAACTTGTCTAGATAAGGGGTGCCCCCCAGTACGGGCTCCGTGGTCAGAATTGCGGCCGCGTTGTACCTGGCGCAGCAGGGGAGAGGCAGGCTGGGACCTCTCCTTGGCCCCAACCTGCCCAGCTCTGTCCCTCGGTCCCTGCCCTCTGGGGCCCGCAGGCTCACCCCTCAGAGACGTAGACAGAGTGCAGCCGCGAGCGCAGCGAGGCCAAGTAGTCGTCCCGCAGCTTCTTGCCGAAGCTGGCGTTGACCAGGTTCACCAGGCGGCCCTGGTCCAGGCTGTCCAGGCTGCGTACCCGCAGCATCCGATCGGCGTTCTTGAACAGGGTCCCGGACCCTGGGGGTGGCATGGAGGAGGAGGGGTTAGTTTGGCCCAAGAGCCAGGTCCCATCCGCTCCTGCATTTGCCCTGCCTGGTGGGGGGTCCAGATACGACAGGGCGGTGGGGGGGGGGAGGAGGCAGTGACCCTCTTTGGGAGATCTCCACAATGAAGTGATTTCTGTGGTCGGCATAGATATGTACATGATTTTCACACAGGGAGATGCTTTCCCCTGGCAGTTTGTCCCTCAGCTTCCGTCCATCGTCCGGAGACCCACCTACTTCCCCTAGACCCGCCTCCCTCCCCCGAAACCGGGTCTCGCCTGGTCTCCGCCCCCGCCCCCAGGCGCGGCCCTCACCCTTGTTGCTGAAGAGCTCGGTGAGCAGCGTGCTGGCGGCGGTGATGGCGGCCGAGGAGTGGTGCGGCAGGCGGCTGAGCACGTCCACGATGAGCCGCACCTGCTGCCGCGCCTTGGCGCTCACCCACTCGGCGTTGGTCACCAGGTCCAGATCGGCGGGCAGGTTCACGTTACTCAGGACCTGCGTCCAGGCGCAGGGGGTGAGCCTCTGGCCTGCAGCCGGCCACGAACTGCGCCCCTGCCCCACGGACCCTTCCTCACCGACCCCTTTACCCTCACTTCCTCCCGGAGCCCTCGGCCAGGGAGAGTTCGGATCTGGGCACCACGCCGCTTCCGACCCACCCGGCTTGAGAATGACTCTGGGGCCCGTCTGGGAGGCGAGCAGGGAGCACGAGGGGGGCTCATCCAGGCCCAGAGTCGCGGGAGTGGAGCCGGTAAGGAGGGGACACACCTTTTGACTGCTGTCGTGCAGGCCTCCTCTGTTATTGAGGAAGATGATTTTGGTGGGCTGTAGCGCCTTGGCTAGAGCCGCGGTCACCTCCAGCGAGTCGAGGAGCACGGAGCGGCGCGCGGTCGTCTCCCCGATGGGGCACAGGATGGGGATGCTGCCGGACTCCAGGCACCACTGCAGCAGGTCGGTCTCCACCGAGACGATCCCGCCGTAGCTGTGGGCCAGACGTGGTGCTCAAGAGGGCCCCCTCCAGGCCTGCCGGGCTCGGGCAGGGCGCGCGGCGGAGCGGAGTCCAAGCACGCCGGGCCACGCGGGGCCCGCACTAACCTGGCATGAGGGGCTGGCTCCGCGGCGCCCAGCACCGAGCCGCCGCCAAAAAAGGGCACGGCAGTGGCGGCGTTGTGCCGCAGCTCATCCACCAGCACCTTGCAGTTCTGGGCAAGCTGTGCCTTGGCCTCCCAGAAGGAAAGGCAGCCAGAGGGCGCGGTGGGCGCGGGCAGCCCGAGGACTACCAGCGGCTTCATGTCCATGCGCTGCAGGAATGCCAGGGCGAAGGCCAGGCTGGATACGGCCCGACTGCACTTGAGTACTTCCTCATCCACCTGCGGGAGAGGGCATGTTCAGGAGGGCCAACGCTGGCTCTGACTCCTGCAGCCTGGTCCCAGGGGCCCTGTCGGTGCCCCTACCGTGCCCAGGAGCAGTCAGGCGCCATTTCTGGCTACCGGCGCCCACCTGCTCCGCCCTTTGCCCCGTTGGGTCTTGCCATCCCCTTATCTCACATTAGTGTTCCTCCCTCTGTGCCTCCCTGCGACCTTGGACTCTCTGACTTCTTGGGGGGAGGGGTGACCCAGGCGGCTCCTGTCCAGGTTCCCCACTTGCCATCTGAACCCCTGACTGCGCCCATGGTGGGGGGGGTACTTCTCCAGCGCATCACACTTAGTGGATTAGGGTCCCCAGTCTCCTCGCCTGGGCTGGGCGTGAGACTATTGGAACAGCGCGCAGCTTCACCCAGTCCCGGGCACTCGGCCGGGCACCGTCGAACCCCTTCCCACTTCCGCTGTGCAGAGTCCGCAGCTGGTCCCGCCAAGCCTGGCGACCCGTCGCCGTACAACCCCCATCCATCCCCTCGCTGTGACATGGCCGGCGCCGCGCTCCGCTCACCTCGATGACGGCGAAGGGCTTGTCGGCGGAGTGGTAGCAGGTCTGGAACTGCGTGAGCCAGTGGCGCGCCTCCCCGGGGCTGGCTCCGCACTGGTTCAGAAAGGCCTGGATGTCCCGCTGCACCAGCGAGCGGCCGGCCGGGGGCCCGGGGGGGTCGGGAGGGGCCGGGGGCGCGGGGGGCGGCGTCCATTCCGGCTCCTCCGCGGCAGGCGAGTGGGTGTCCTCCTCGGCGCCCTCGGTCCCTTCTCGTGCGGCCTGGGCCGGCGCCCAGGCGGTGCTGAGCCGGCGCCCCGGGCTGGCGCCCCCGGCCGCCCGCCGTCGCGCGCTGCCGCTCAGTCTCCGGGCGCCCCCAGTGCCTCGGGGACCGCGCAGCCTTCCTCCCGCAGAGGTGGCCCGTAGGGCCCAGGCCAACCGCGCCGTCGCCATGACAACCAGACCGGTTGCCCCCCCCCCCCCCACGAGTGCGCTTCTGTCCGCAGCTCCCGGCTCTGGGGGGCTCTTAACCTGCTGCAAGACGGGGCTGGGATAGCCGCGGCGGGGCGCGGACTGGGGGCGCAGAGTCGTCTCTGGGTGCATTTGAGCAGGGTCAGGCCATGGGTCGGAGGGCGGGGCCACCAGTATCCCCCGCCCCTGGAGGGGGGGACGGAACCCACTAGCGCGGGTCACGAGGCAGAGATAAGGGGTGGCGGGGTGTCTTTCATCTGCTGCCAAGGCCGGTTCCAGGAAGGGCTCAGGGGACCCAGGGTGGCTTTGGCGGTCTGCGGGGTTCTGGATGATTAAACGGGAGTGTGAGGAGGGCAAGAGGGGAGAGTAAGTGGCCCTTACCGTGGGACTGAGGGAGGAGACTGCTAGGAGAGGTGGGGAGGAGTGGAAGGAGGGTGGAGGTGTGCCAACTCTGCTGGAGGGCGGGGAATGCCTCTATCCTATGATCTGAGCTCCAAGAAAATTGGAATCATGAGGTTACCAGGGTTGGCCAAGCTCCAGACACTGGGTACCACTTTGAAGAATTTTGTCATAGTCTCAAATCACCCCTTATTATTTATTTTATTTTATTACCTTGTTTGAAACTAGGCCATAAGCTATATGCCAGACTATAAGCACTGTGAGGCCAGCTTCGGTGTTCCTTTTCCTCCTTTTCCCAATCGTATGCCCCCTTCTACCAGGACCAGCGTTCAGATCCAATGGGAAAGGGAACCGGAGGGTAAATCACCCCTTATTAGTATTAAGGTTCTTAAATTTAAAATTTATCCCTATCGAGATTATAACTAGAAAACCAGTATCACTTGCTATCAACAGAAGAAAGCCTTAAGAATGAAGCCAAGGGGCGCTGGGTGGCTCAGTTGGTTAAGCGACTGCCTTCGGCTCAGGTCATGATCCTGGAGTCCCAGGATCGAGTCCCGCATCGGGCTCCCTGCTGGGCAGGGAGTCTGCTTCTCCCTCTGACCCTCCTCCCTCTCATGCTCTCTGTCTCTCATTCTCTCTCTCTCAAATAAATAAATAAAATCTTTAAAAAAAAAAATAGGGGCGCCTGGGTGGCTCAGTCGTTAAGCGTCTGCCTTCGGCTCAGGTCATGATCCCAGGGTCCTGGGATCGAGCCCCGCATCGGGCTCCCTGCTCCGCGGGAAGCCTGCTTCTCCCTCCCCCATTCTCCCTGCTTGTATTCCCTCTCTCGCTGTGTCTCTCTGTCAAATAAATAAATAAAATCTTTAAAAAAAAAAAAATAATGAAGCCAAAACAAAATATTATTAAGTTCCAGCTGGCTAGTGTTGCCTGCTCTCTTGGTAACATAGAAGGCTACCAAGTATGCAGTGTCAGAAGCACCCTGGCAGCCTGGGAGGCTTTCTCCTGACCTGTGGAATGCCAGGCCCTGTGCAAAGCACTTCACATGTAGTAACTCATTTCATCCTCACAATGATGCCAGGATGGGTATTATTATTCTGCCCACTTTATAGATGAGGAAATCAAGGCACAGAACTATGTGAGGGCCAAGGTCATTCGGCTCATTAACAGTGGGGCTGTTCTTTGAAGCAAAGCAGTTCTGCTTCAGATGCATGCTCTTAAACAAGATTTGAAAAGGACCTGAAAATTTTCCCAGGATGTGATTCACTGTGACTTGATACTGTATCCACCCGCTGCCAGAAAGCACCCTGTACACTATCCGTTGTACACATCCTGCACTCCCGTACACCCACCGTGCTGGAGCCCCACCCTCTGTCGTTGTAGAGGAGAAAAGCAAGTGTGGAGGAGCAGTGACTTGGCCAAGGTCACACAGCTGGTAGTGTCACGGCCAGATGCTAGGCATCCTAAGTTCTCACCACTGCTCTTTTCTTCCTTCTCTGCAGTTCTGTGCTCCCTGTGCTGGGAGTCAAGACTGTTGGGGCTCTGCCTGAGCTGCTTCTCCCCTGAGCATCCCAGAGGATGCTGGGTGAGCACACCAACCCCTTCCCGGGATCCCCTGCCAACACACTCATGCATGCACCAACACGTGTGCACACACAGCACACGCATGCACTCTCCCAGGCAGGAGACTCCTGGCAGGGGGAGGGGTTGCTGACCTTTGTGACCTCGTCCACTGACTTTTCCATTTTCCTACTTAGAAATTCTGGGTTCCATTAGAGAGGGAAGCATGGAAGGTCTGTACCCCCTACTCTGTGGGGTCATCTCTAAGGCCTTCTTTCTCTTCCCAGTTTGCTGCGGCCCACCCCCTTCTTCCCTACACTTCCCAGAATCCACCAGAGGAGGTGGTCCTAGCTCCTGGGATGGTTAATAATCATTTTCCAAGCCGCTCAGCGCTCCCACCCTCCCTGGCCCCTCTCCACTCAGGATTCATCCTTCTCCGTCTCTCTGCCCCAGCTCTGGCCTCTCTTCACTCCTTCTCTCCCAAATGTATGCCTCTTCCAGGCCCTTTCCCCCTCCTGCCAACTCAGGGCCTCTGTGAGGGCAAGGCTGACTTCTCCCTTCAGACTGGGGCTCCCTGAGGGCAGGGCTGTTGTCTCCCTCCTCAGACCAGGGGCCCACCCATTTCAGTAGCCAACAGCATCAGCCCCATTTCCCCTGGGCTGGTGGGGCAGACACCAGCTGGGGAGCTGCTTCCCACTGCTTTGGGCTTTAGCCCAGAGGGCCGTGTCCCCAGGCAGCCAATGGGCCCAGGGATACCCTGAGTAGATGATTAACTCCAGGCCCAGTGACCCTGGGGCCACTGTGTCCTCACTGCCTCTCCCTGGGGGAAGGCCAGCCTCTGGTTGGAGAACTGGCCCTGCTTTGTGGAGGAGATGAGTTTGGGTATATGAGGTCAACACCCCTACCTGACCCCACCCCTCTGAATTGAAGGCCTACAGGATCCCTGTGGGTCTGTGGTTCCAGCTTGAATTTTCTTTGTTCCCCTCTGAAGCAGGCCGTCGTTTTGTTTTTCAGAGTAAAGCTTGTTGTCAATGTGCCCAGAATCAGGATCCTTTCTTCTCACCAGGCCCTGGGTCATGGAGATGCTGGGACCAGACACAACCTTCCAACCCCTCCAGACACTTCCCCTCGGCACAGGCCACAGCCTTGAGCACAGGAGCTGGTTTGAAGGGCCAAGGCTGTCCCTCCTACTAGAGCCCTCCTTAGCTGCCACTCAGGACAGTGGAAGTGACAGGAAGCCGGGCAGGTGAGGGGCCAGGGGTGACAGCTGACAGTTCCAATCACAGCACCTGAGGGGAGATACACACACACACACACATACGAGTACACAAATGTAGCATCCCACACCAGCCACTGAGATGCACGCAGAAACACAGATGTGTAGACACACAGGTGTACGGAGATACACAGAACACATGGAGACCCACACCGTTCATTCTCACACAGATGTGCACATAGAGAGATACACATATATGGACACAACAGGTGTACAGAGAGACACCAGTCCACCCAGACACACATTTGCATGCAGAATTGTGCATGCTTACGTGCGCAGCGACCGTGTCATACATAGGAACATGGACACACACACATGGATAGGTGCTGAGAACACGCAAATACACACCCAGCTGTCATCAGGGACAACTGCAGGGGCACTTAGATCTGGAGACAGGAATGTACACACACACACACACACACACTACATACAGAGTTACAAGCAGACACCCCACCTGAGGTCATACTCATCCACCCACATAGAGGCACAGAGCCATACTCATTCACATGCCGTAATGGCATCTGCCATGGGCGAAGTGGCCAGTAAACACTGAATGAACAAATGAATGAAGAGAAGACAGAAGGAAAGATGTAGGGCCCTGTGGAAAGGGAAGCCTGGCTCTGTGGACTATCGTGGGATTGGCCCTAGGACTTCCCAGCAGCCCCAAGGGGGCCCTCTCCATCTGTGAGGAGGAAGAGCCCAGTGGGAGAGTACACAGGCCTCGGTCAACCGCGGTGTTGTGAGCACATACTATGTGCCAGGTCATGAACGGGGCGCTCTGAGGACGCAGTCCCATTTTCCCTGGCTGGAGGTCAGGAGGCCTGGCTCTGCCACTTCCTTGGCTGTAAAGGTTTGGGCAAGGCATTTAACTTCTCTGGCCTCCTGCTTTCTCACTTGTAAAAAGGGGGGGGAAAGAATAAAACTTAATCTCACTGCATAGTAGTGAAGATGAAAAGCTCTCCATGGGCACTCAGTCCGCCAAATCCACACCGTGGGAAACTATAGGGCAAGCAATCTGGTTTCTTCAACAAATGAATTACAAAGAAAAGAGTAGGAGAGAGGAGGGCGGAATTAAATGAAAAGATGTATTTTTTAAAATATTTTATTTTAAGTAATCTCTACACAACCCTGAGATCAAGAGTCACATGCTCTACTGAAGCCAGCCAGGTGAGCCAAAAAGACAGACAGATAGATAGATTTTAGAGAGAGAGAGAGAGTGAGTGCAAGCGGGGGGAGAGGCAGAGGGAGAGAGAGAATCTCAAGCAGACTCCACACTGAGCGTGGAGCCTGATGTGGGGCTTAATCCCACGACCCTGAGATCATGACCTGAGCCAAAATCAAAAGTTGGCGGCTTAACCGACTGAGCCACCCAGGTGCCCCCCCAAAAGATGTATTTTTATTTTATTTTATTTTAAAAAATATTTTATTTATTTATTTGAGAGAGAAAGTGTAAGAGAGAAAAAGAGATCACGAGCAGGGGGGAGGGGTAAGAGGGAGAAGCAGACTCCCCATGGAGCGGGGAGCCCGATGCAGGGCTTGATCCCAGGGCCCTGGGATCCTGACCTGAGCCGAAGGCAGACACTTCACTCACTGAGCCCCACTCAGGCACCCCCCAAAAGATGTATTTTAAAGATTTTATTTATTTATTTGACAGAGAGAGACACAGCAAGAGAGGGAACACAAGCAGGGGGAGTGAGAGAGGGAGAAGCAGGCTTCCTGCGGAGCAGGGAGCCCGATGCGGGGCTCGATCCCAGGGCCCTGGGACCACGACCCGAGACGAAGGCAGACGCCCAACAACTGAGCCACCCAGGCACCCCAAAAGATGTATTTTAAAGTCTCTTTTAATCCTTATTTGAATTCTGAATCAAACAAGCCATAAAAAATGAAACAATTGGAAAAATTTGAGCACAAAGGATATTTGATATATTAATTTTTAGGTGTGCTATGATTGTGTGTCATTTTTAAAACTACTCCATATACTTTAGTGTGCATCCTGAATATTTATAGATGAAATGATAAGATGTCTTGCATTTAGTTCAAAATAACCCTGGAGGGGAGAAACTGGGGGTGGGGGGACAGAAGCAGTAAGACTCGCTCTGAGTCAGGAGTTGGTATTTGTTGAAGCTGGACAATGGGTACAGGGGATTCATTATACTATCTATCCACCACTATGTATGATTGGACAAATGAGAAAATTCAATGAATTCCCATAGGTGCAAGTTACCAGTCTGACAGGTAAAACACTCCATAAAAGCGAGCTTGCTTCTTCCATGAGTAGTTTTGCTTCAAGGCACAAATGTGTGAAATAGTAAATACTCCACAAATACATAATTTATGGATTTAAGAATTTTGGTTCCAGGGGCGCCTGGGTGGCTCAGTAGTTAAGTGTCTGCCTTCGGCTCAGGTCATGATCCCAGGGTCCTGGGATCGAGCCCCGCATCGGGGTCCCTGCTTGGCGGGAAGCCTGCTTCTCCCTCTCCCACTCCCCCTGCTTGTGTTTTCTCTCCCGCTGTGTCTCTCTCTGTCAAATAAATAAAATCTAAAAAAAAACAACAAGAATTTCCGTTCCAAGTGTGCGATGAGCCTCTTGTCCAGCAGGGGACTCCCTACTCTCGGCCTCTTCTGGTTGCTTGCCGTGCGGGTTTGTGAAAAGGAAGTTATCCGCAGTGTGAGGGAGATGTTGCTGGCCTGTTCGCGTCTGCTAGAGACCTTCTCGGAGATGGCACACGCACACACACACACACAGACACACACACACACACGGAAGAACCTGTCCATAACCCTATGATAGTTAGTCTTCCTACAGTCTACAATTTCTGGGGACTGGGGTATTTAGGAAAGGCTACTGTCTTAAAGTTAATGATGGCAAACTCTTCGTCAGGTATGTTCTAAGCACATGATACGTATCCACTTATTTAATTCCCACACTCACACCACGAAGTCGGCGTGACGATTATTACAGAGATCCCAGGAGACGGATTTTAGACAAGTGGAGATAAAATACTTTCAGGGCACAAGTAGAGCTTCCTAGTGGACAGGTGGAAAAGGATCCTGGAGCTCAGGAGAGAGGTCAGGGATGGAGAGACCCCGAGCGTGGCCACCAGCTAGCTGCCAGGGAGGGGCTGGAGAAAGCGGAGAGCACATTGGAGAGGTAGAAGGGGGCCCACCAGGAGTCACCCGGAATCCATAGGTAGAGATGGTTCAAGAAGAAAGGGGCAGCCCACAGCATAGATGCCTCAAAACCTGAGAAAAGGCCACTGGTTTCACTTATCACTGACTTTCCCATTTCAGTGTGTGTGGGGGGGGACGTAGAGTGGGAAAGCCAGGTGGCAGATGGTTGGGGAGGGGCCTGGGATGAGCCCACAGGAACTCCTGGAGGAATTGTGGCTGGAGAAAGAAGCAGAGCCTCCGTATTCAAAGCATGGCTCATAGCATCACCTGGGAGCTGGTTGGAAATGTGGAATCTGGGGCCTGCTCTAGGCCTACTGAATTAACATCTGCATTTTAATGAGGTCCCCAGGAGATTCTATGAGCATTAAAATCTGAAAAGTACTCGTGCAGAGATGTAGGTTGGTCTCTAGAAGTCAAGAGAGGTGACATTCAATATGGGGATGTCCCTAGTGAGTTTGAGGTCAAGGAGGAGATGGAGGGAGAGGTGAAGACCCTGGGATGGAGCTGAACTTGGGGGTGTTGTGTTTATGGCTTC
Organism: Neomonachus schauinslandi; assembly: GCF_002201575.2. NCBI lineage: Eukaryota > Metazoa > Chordata > Mammalia > Carnivora > Phocidae > Neomonachus > Neomonachus schauinslandi. The sequence goes on along the minus strand of NC_058417.1, from coordinate 41,420,947 downwards.
GTGGGGGTTGGGTGTTGTATGGGACTCATGGGTAGGGTTAGGGGGTGTAGCGCTGGGTGGTACTTCTCTGTCCCATGGCCGAGAGCTCCCCAGGGGGAGGGGGGATATCCCCCCTCCCATCTGTGTGTTGGAAAGAGGAATGTGTAGAGGTGAGTGTGTGTGTGTGTGTGTGTTTGAGGTTTTTGGCATGTACGAAGGGGGGAGATGTGGGGCAGAGCTCATGTGTATCTTTTGTATGTTTTTGTGTTTTTGTAAGTTAGAAATCAACAAATGGAAGTTTCATACGGTCCATCCTATTATGTGCATGTCCCAAGGCGAAATTGATGCGTAGGCAGGGAATTGTGGAGTATCAGGGCTTAGGAAACTGTCCTAAGCTTGAACAGCCCTCCTGCTGGACTCAGGGAACTCAGGGCCCTACCCGACCTGTCCTCCGTGGAGAAGGACGCGGGTTCCGCTGTCCGCCCGCAGTTTGTAATTACACACTAGTGCCACGAGAGGGCAGTGTAGGCCCGGCCGGCGATACGAGGACGGAGGGAGCTCCCAGCGAAGTTACAGCGATCTGTTCGAGGGGGCGAGTGAGAACCGGTCCGGGGCAGCGGGTTGGGGGGCCGACTCTTGGTGCCTTTGTGCCCAGGCTTGCCGCCTCCCCCTCCCCGGGCTCTGGCTGCCCCCACCCCAGCCAACGCCCTTCCAGAGCCACCCCATCTTCCCGCGCCGCTCTCGCATCTCGATACCCCCAACCCTCCTGCAAGTAGACCAGTCCGGGAGTGGGGGGTGGGGTGGGGTGAGGGAGTGAGGATGCAGCCAAAGGGGGAGTCAGGGGCAAAGGCGTTGAGGGGAGTGGGAGGTTTTATTGGGGGCAAAGGTGGGAGGAGGGGGCTCAGGCTTCCTCAATCGGGACACACGAAGGGAGCGCCCACTGTGGACCGGGCAGGGTGCTGGGCGAGTGGACCCGGGGACACAGGGCTCGGCCCTTGCCTTGACCTGGGGTCAGGGGCCCTGGTTTCGAGTCCCAGCCTCACAGACTGGTCTCGGGCTGGCTTTGAGCAAGACCTTCACTCCCCCTGCAGGGGTTCTCCTTTTCATCTTCTCAATGGGGAGAAAGCTGGCTTCCCTCCCGATTCACCGGGATTCACCTGTCTTTGCAGGTCGGACTGAGAAACCCCAGGGAACGTACCAATGTTAGTGTGGCAGGGCAAGGGCAGGGGCGGGGAAGGGCAAAGCCGAGGGTAGCGAGGCCAGTGGTGTGGGTGCAGCTAAAGGAGACCAGGGGAGCCACTGCAAGATTTTGAGGAGTGGCCCAATCTCAGCTGGGCTCCTAGAAGTTAAGGGATGGTGGGGAGAGGTGGTGGATCCCAGGCAGAGACCAGGGGTCTGACAGTGGGAGTGGAAAGAGGAGCTGGTGGTTACAATTAGGGTATACTTGATAAAACAACAAGAACAAAAACCCCAAAACACCAAACACCTTTTTTTTTTCATTATAAAAGTAAGTTAGGAATATTACTGAAAACTGGATAAATAAAACCTATCTAGCCTACAATATAGCTGCTTTTGCATTCGGTCTTTCTTTCCAAGCTCTTTTACATTAAACAAACAAGGATGGCTGTGTTATTGTGTACCTATAAATATTTTCCTGATTTTCACTTAGGATGTCAGGAACATTTTTCATATTATGTCCTGTATTAGTTTCCTAGGGTTGCCCTAACAAAGTACCACGGGCTGGGTGGCTGAAAATAGCAGAAATGTATGGTCTCACAGGTGGGGAGGCTAGAAGTCCAAGATCAAGACGTCAGCAGGGCCACCTGAAACCTGTAGGGGCGAATCCTTCCATGGCTCTTCTAGCTTCTGGTGTTTGCTGGCAATCCTTGGCATTCTTTGGATTGTAGATGCACCATTCCAATCTCTGTCTTTGGGGTCACATGGCTACCTTCTCCCTGTGCGTGTCTCTTCTTAGAAGGACACCAGACATATTGGATTAAGTGCCACCCTACTCCAGTATGACCTCATCTTAATGAATTAAGACTGCAACATCCTTTTTCCAAATAAGGTCCTAATCCAAGGTACTGGGGGTTAGGACTTCAACATATCTTTTTGGGGGACACAATTCAACCCATCACACTTCCTAACTGTGCCTTTTAGTGACTAAGATTTCAATAAGGGTAAAATTCCCTCATCTATTCAATTAATTTCTATTATTAAACGTTTGATTTGCATCCAATTTATATATGATTATAAATGTAATTACCATTTCATGCATAACATTTTCCTTTATACTGTTGAATGATTTTTTTAAGGATAAATATTCAGAAGAGGGAATATCTGATCAAAGTTTATGAAAGGTTGTGAGTACATTTTCAGTTTGGGGAGAGGTATATGGTGTGAAGAGATGAAGCACAACACAGAAAAGAATTACCCACAGGCTCATCAGCCCGAGAAAGCTTCCACGAGTCTGTTGTATTTTTTTTTTTTTTAAGATTTTATTTTTAAGTCATCTCCACACCCAAGGTGGATCTGAAACTCACAACCCAGAGATCAAGTCGCAGGCCCACCAACTGAACCAGCCAGGCGCCCCCTGCTGTATATTTTTATATACATTTACTACCCATATTTTTTTTCTGAGTTAAGATCTTAAGGCAGGTAACATTTTGTATTTTGTTTTTCCCACTTAAAGTCCCAAACAGCTTCTCGTCTCATAAACTTCATGATCAACTTTTGGGTGACTGCATAATGTTACACTATAGGAACATTTTTAAAAATTTATTATTGAATATGCTGTTATGATACTTCCAAGTTTTCACTCTTAGAAATAAACTGTGGTACACATTTTATGCATATATTGCTGAAATAAGTTTATTTCAGTAAGTGCCCAGAAACTGAATTCCTAGGTTAAAGTGCATAAATGCTCCTGAGTCTTTGGAAGTTGCTTTTCAAAAGGGTTGTACCAATGCACACTCATCAGCTGTGAATGGACGAGTATGTCTATTTGCCAACCTTCCTTGCCAGCAGTGAGTTTTATCTTTTTATTTATTTTTTTTAAGTTTTGAAATCTTCCCAGGTAAAACATGGTATTTTGTTTTGTCTTTTTTGGTGACCAGCCATGCCATTTGTTCTTTTTTTTAAAATTATTTATTATTTATTATTTATTTATTTATTTATTATTAACATATAATGTATTATTTGCTTCAGGGGTACAGGTCTGTGATGCCATTTGTTCTTATGTTACCTTTCCTCTTTCGGAAGTTGTCTCTTCATGTCCATTTGTCTTTTTGGATCCTAATGTTTTACGTAGAGATCTGTATATTCATTTTATATATAAAAGATATTACCCTTTGTCATATCTGCCATATGGATTCTTTTTTAGTCTGTTGACTCATTTAAAAACTAGTTATTGGGAAATGCAAATCAAAACAACAGTAAGGGGCGCCTCACTGGCTCAGTTGGCGGAGCGAGCGACTCTTGATCTTGGTGTTGAGAGTTTGAGCCCCATGGTGGGCATAGAGATTAATTAAAAAAAATAAAACAACAAACAAAAACCCCCACAACAGTAAGATGCCACCTCACACACATTAGGATGCCTACTGTCAAAAACACCAGAAAGTAACAAGGGTTGTCGAGGATGCGGAGAAATTGAAATCCCTGTGCGCTGTTGGCAGGAAAGCAAAATGGTGCAGCTGCTGTGGAAACAGTATGGAGTTTCCTCAAAAAGTTAAGCTGATAGGGCGCCTGGGTGGCTCAGTTGGTTAAGCGACTGCCTTCAGCTCAGGTCATGATCCTGGAGTCCCGGGATCGAGTCCCACATCGGGGGGTCCCCGCTCAGTGGGGGGTCTGCTTCTCCCTCTGATCCCCTTCCCTCTCGTGCTGTCTCTCATTCTCTCTCTCTCAAATAAATAAATAAAATCTTTTTAAAAAAATTAAGCTGGTAGATTTTATGTTACGTGTATTTTTTTTTTTTTTTGGTGTCTATGGTATGTATATTTTGCTACAATTAAAAAAAAAAAAAACCTAGGGAAGAAGAAAATACAACAGATATCCACTAAAAAAACTTAATGAATTTTACCCTGTGTAAGGTATTTCTGTGTGCTGGGCATGGAGATTATAAAAAATAAGATGTCAAGGTGCCCATGCACCATGAGGATCCAAACTGAAACCGACATTCACAACACAGTCTCATCTACGCTTTGATAGAGGAGGGAGGATGGAGCAGCCGGGTGCCAGGGAGCGTTCAGGGGTGATAGCCAACCCAGACCGGGTAAGGTGAGGGGTGGGCGTGAGGGGAGGGAAAGTTCCTGGTGGGCTCCATCTGGGACAAATTAGGAGCGAGCCTGGCAAAAAAGAGGGGGTTCATGCGTCATTTCAGTTACGCTTTTATGACACACACCTGTGTTTAACGCTTCTGTGGGCAAAGCTGTTGACCTTTCTCCTGTGATTTCGTCCCGTCCTTTATACTCATAAAGGCCTCTTCCCTCAAGAGGTCTGGCTGTGCCTGCTTCCTAATTTTCTGTGGTTCAATGTATTTTTGCACGTAACTCCTTAGTCTACTTGGAAATGACTTCGATGATGGACGTGAGGTCCAGGGGGAGGATAAGGGACCCCAGTGGGAGGGCAGAGAGGCAGAAAGGGGATGTCGGGCGGCTGATACTGTCTTCATTCTGCTGTCCTCCTTCCTGGCATGGTGACTCTGGGACTTCTACACCGTTGACCCTCTTTCCTCCCTGTGGTTGTTTGAGGTGATGGGTGGGGTGGGTATGTAGCAGAAGCCCTGGGTGATTGGAGGTGATGATCCAGTAAGACCCTGCTGGCCTTGAAGCATGAAGGATGCAGGGCAGACTGCTATAAGGACTTCCAATATAGGGATTGAACAGGACGGGATGGAAGCGTATGTGCCATCACTGCTACTCAAGCTATCACTCTGTCTCAGTTTCCCCCTCCTTATAAATACAGTTGGCCCTTGAACAATGTGGGGTTTAGGGATGTCAAAAATCTATGTATAACTTTTGACTCCCAATACCCTACTGTTGACCGGAAGCCTTATAGATAACATAAAGAGTCGATAAAATAAACATAATTTTATAATTTAGATGTACTATATACTGTGTTCTTACAATAAAGTAAGCTAGAGAAAAGAGAATGCTATTAAGAAAATCACAAAGAAGAGAAAATATATTTACAGTACTGTATTGTATTTACCAAAAAAACCTGCGTATAAGTGGATCCGTGTAGTTCAAACCCGTGTTGTTCAAGGGTCTTGGATAATTTTATTTATCTGCTTGTTCACTTGTTTTAGGCTGTGTTCTTGCTGGACCATAAGTTCCTAGAAGGCACGCATCTTGTCGATCTTGTTCCCTGTCGTATTCCCAGTGCTCGGAGTAGGGGCTGGTACCGAGCAGGTGCTCCTGGAGCATGGGGTGAATGAATAAGAGGAAAGAATGACCTCTTTGTGCTGACCCCTGGGGGTGGAAGGAAGCCAGGATGAGCTGCCAATCTGAGCCGTCTGTTCCAATGCCTGTGGGCAGATTGCTGGATGAGGGTCTGAGGATTGGGACCCCCCAATCTGGGGGAGACCCTTTATGGTCTGGTTTTAGGGCCTGCACTCCTGCATTCTGGGGCGGGGGAAGGGGGCTGAGGGTCCTAGGGCATCTCCCACCCACAAATGCCCTCTTAGCTAAAGCTGGGGCTGGGCTGGAGATGAGGCAGAGGCTGGGCCTCTGTCTGGGTCCAAAGGGACAGGGCTGGGGCAGGCAGGGCTGAGTCAGGAAGGCGGCTGTTCCTGATGAAGTTTCCTGTCTCAGGGGCTCAGAGACATTCATTACAGCCAGGAGGAGAAGTAATTAAGCCAGAGAGCAGCAGGGGTAGGGGGAGAGGGAGGCCTGGTTTTCTCAGGAGGCTCCTGATAAAATTAATAAGGGCAGAGGAGGGGAGGGCTACGCCCAGTCTGGGAATATTGGTAATAGAGTCGTGGCTTCAGGGCCGGAGTCACCCACATCTGTGCTGACCACCAGAGGAGTGGACGCAGAGGCCCGAGGAATATGTCGCCATCTGGCTCCATGAGGGCAGCCTGAGACAGAGGAGAGAGCGCGGATCAGGGCCCCATTGGCCTGAGCTCTTGTCCATTTACCTGCTGTGGGACTGGGGCAAGTTGCTTAACCTCTCTGAGCCTCAGTTTCTTTATCAGTAAAACGGAGCTAATAACGCAGACCTTACAGGATTGCAGTGGGGCGTCAATGGGACACGCTCAGCAGGGTGCCCGGCATGCTGCAGACACACGTGGAGCTGGGATTCAAGAGACAGTTTGTGGTGGGTGGGCGTGAGAATCCATCCACATGTGAGCGGGTGACGGGGTGGAGGGGCAGGAGTGTGCGGGCTCCCCCGACATTGGCTCGTGGTTCTGAGTCCTGGGGCAGGCATAAGAGCCCCAGCTATTGTTTAACGGACATCTGCTCTGTGGTTTTCTCCATTTTCTGTGGTCCTTGCAATGGCCTTGCAAGGGTATTATTCCCATTTACAGATGAGGGAAACTGAGGCTCAGAAAGGCAAAATCAGTGGGCTGTAGAACTGAGATTCCAGTTTAGGCCTGTCTGGGGCCACAGTCCTCAAAGGATCCTTTCCTTTGGGCTGCAAGAAACCCAGTCTTGGGGGGAACCATGGGGAGCAATGGGGGCACCTAGCCTCCTCCACAGACACCCCAAATGCCTCCCCTCTTGGACATACACTTGGGTATGTGTCTTCAGGAGAGAAAGAGCTGGACGCTCACCTCTCTTTATGGGCCAAGGGGCCCACCCTGTTGCCTACTCCTGGCCAATCTTGGGTCTCTCCTCCTCCCAGGCACTGAGCCTGGCCTCTGCTCTTTTCTCTGCTGGTACCACAGCCCTTCTGGGCTCTGGTCCTTCCTTGGGCCTCATTCCTGGCTGGAGGCTGGAGAAAGTGGGGAGAGGGGGCCAGGCTTTGGCTCTAGGGCAGGGAGGTGACAGGCAGAAGACATTAGGTTATAGTCCTGAGGTCTTCTGACAAGATGGGGAGAGGGGACAGGGAGCTGGTGGACAGGACGAATTCCCACCCTGCAGGGGGCAGGCAGGAAAGAAGGGGTGGCAGCAGGTGGAGTTTAGGTGAGAAACCCGTGCGCCAGGCAGGCCAGCCTAGGGGCAGCTCTCAGGAAGTCTGGGGATCCCATGAGGAGGAAGTGGGGTCTCCCACCCCTGAGCAAATGTCAAAAATATGGTTCCCTGGCTGGGGCTAGAGTGCCAAGAAAATAAAGAGAACAATGTTTTATGGATTATACATTTTGTTTTTAATTATTTTAATTATTTCTTGTTTTTAATTTTCTCAGTTAAAACTTTTCTGATTATAAAAGTAATATCCATTGCAAATTATAACAATTACATAAAAATATAAAGAAAAAATAACCTGTAGTTCCATCCCAAGAGAGGACTATCCTTGACATTTTTCAAAGATTTTATTTATTTATTTGAGAGAGAGAGTGAGCGAAAGAGCAGGAGTGTGTGTGGGGGGAGGGGAGGCAAAAAGAGACTCCCCGCTGGGCAGGGAGCCTGACAAGGGCTAGATCCTGTGAGGACAAGGGCCTAGATCCTGGGACTATAGGATCATGACCTGAGCCGAAGGCAGATGCTTAACCGACTGAGCCACCCCAGCTGCCCCCATCGTTGACATTTTTATGTACAGAATATCCCTGAGAGATTTCCTTCCATGTATAGACATAGACATGTGTATTTTTATAGACTTGGAGCCATTCTATATGTACTATTTTTATGTACTTGGCTTTTTTCACCTGTAAGCATATGTCCTAAATATTTCCATGTCATTCAACAATTTTCTAAAATGTGATTTTTAATGGCTTCATTAACATAGTACATCTTTCATATATACTATAATTTACCCATTGTTGGATATTTGGGAATTTTGTGTTGTTCCCCTTTTTGGGTGTTTTGTTAGTTGCTGCTTTGCTGAGTATCCTCGTACTTACCCCTGGATATATCTACTGGTTACCTTCACGGAAATGGGAACCTGGATAAAAGGTAGACACCCATGACTCTAAACCAGCCTTCTGAAAATTCTCCTATAGTCTCCTCTTTAGTGTTCGCCAAGGGGCTGGTCATGGCCTGGGCAGCACTGGGTGTTAGCGCTGAAAAAAAAAAAAATCTCCGTCCCCCAATTTTTTAATTGGGAAAAAAGTATCTCTTTCTTTTAATTTGTATTTCTTTGATTAATAGTGAGATAGAATACATATTTTTCACATTTATTAGTTACTTGCGTTTTGTCCTTGCTCACTTTTTCAAACAGGGATCTGGGTCATTTCTTTATTGATTTGTAGGTACTCTTTCTATATTCCAGACCTTAATGCTTCTTTGGTTGTATATGTGGTAAATATGTTTTCTTAAGTTTGAGGCCTGCCTTTTATTTTAGTTTTTTTATTATATAGAGAAGTGTTACATTTTAATGTAGTCCAACTTATACAATTTTTGATATATTTATTTCACTTGTTTTTGTATTGAGAAGGGCCTTTTCTTTTATCACCACTTTCCTACAAGTTTGGAGGAGGAACAAAGTCATGCCCAGTACCACCGCCTCATGCAACCAGACTGGATTTAATTAAGAGCAAAATCAAGATTTAACGATCTGACCAAGCCCCGGTCTAGACTTCGGCAATCAATTTCAGTGACCTCAGAGCCTACTCCGTGCCTGCCACCCAGATACCAGCTGCTTCCTCCGCTGTGCCTCAGGGTCTTCCTCTGTAAACTGACGAGGCTGGACTAACCCGCTGGCCTCTCAGGAGGAGGTCCCTGCAGGCTCCGGGTTCAGACAGCGCCAAGTTCAAATCCATACGCTAAGGTTTCCACCTAAGTAAGCAGTTTCCACCTCCGCAAAATGGGAATAGTAACAGTGCCTCCCTCACCGAGTGGTTGGGAAATTGTTGCGAAAATGAAATCAGATGATTGTAATGCTTCTCAGGCAGCGCCCCAGTTAAGCGCCCCGCGCCCCAGTTAAGCCTCCGTCAAATCAGATACTAGTAGTAGTACTAATAGTAGTGTTTAGGAATTCCTGACCAGCCTCCTGCTGCCACCCCCTGGGAATCCAGGTCAAGACGTGGGTCCCTGGCTGGGTCGCCGCCACCAGGGGAAGGAGGCCCGGGCAGACAGACGAGCACCGGGCCGCCAGGGCTGGTGGCTGAGGCCGGGGCGGGGGGGGGGATCCCCCGGGGGAAGGGGGACCAGGGCCGTTGGGCAGGGGGCGCGCAGCAGCAGCGGCAGGGCGCTGGGGAGTCTCCGGTCTCCCCCCGCCCCCGGTTGGGGCCCTCCTAACAGCGACCCCATCATCGCTCCGGATCCGCGGGGCGATCGGAGGCGGGCAGGGTGCCGGGAAGTGGCGGCGCCCTCCGCTCCCTCCGGTCCTTATCAGCGCCGGCCGGATGAGCGCGGCGGGGAGAGGGGTTCCGGCCCTGCGCGCTGCTGGCCCTGCGGGAGATAATGTGTTTGCGGGAGATAAGCGCGGCGCGGCCGCTCGCAGGCTCTGTACACAGACGCCACTTAGCTGTGCAAACACCTGCCGCTCGCCTCGGGCTGGCGGCCGGCGCGGGACCCCCGGGCGGGGGGGGGGGGGCGGCGTGCGGCGGGGGCGGTCACCCGCCAGCCGCCAGGGTGTGGGGTGAGCGGTGGGAAAGGGTGTGGAGTGGGCGGACCTGCGCGCGGGTGTCCCCCTGCGGCCTCTGGGTCCCTGAGGGTGAGAGCTGGGTGCGTGCCCTCGTGGCAGGGTGGGCGGTGGGTGCAGGTGGATATCTGAAGGAGTCCTCCTGTGATGTGTGAGCCCTTGGGGTAACAGCCCTCACACCCAGCCGTGTCGCCTCCAGCCAGGCCCCAGGGATCTATCCACTACTCCCTACCAGGTGTTGCCTTCCTCCCCTTGGGGACAGGTACCGAGACCCGGAGGGTCCCAGAAGCTGCGGGGCTCAGGCCACCTGTGTCCTGGCAGGGCTGGGTCTGTGGGACACTGATCAGGTTCCAGAACTGGGGACTAAGTTAGAGAGGGGCTTCCCTGGGAGAGCCCCTGGAAGGTGACCACACCCTCTTGCTGCCTCCTTCATCCCAGGGCTCTCAGCTCTGCCCCCTAAACTCTCTTTAGAACCCTGTTTTCCACTCCCAGCTGCTTTCAGGACCTCAACATGCTGCTGGAGGCCACGGGCTTGGCATCCTTTTCCTTCTTAGGGTACCCCATGCCAAGGTTGTCTGAGGGACAAACCATCTTATCTAGGACAAAATGACAGCTGCCCCCAGACCAGGGAAGCCTACTCAACAGACTGGTCAGAGGCATCCAGCCCAGGCTCCCAGTTGAGCACAGAATCCAGCTTGGCCCAGCTTCAAGCATGTCTTACTGACATCTCATTAGCTTGAAAGACTGTCCAGTTCTGTCCAGTCATGCCTGTTTCTGCCACATGCCCAAATCTGCTTTATTTCCCAGGACTCCTGCTTTTGCCAGAACCTTGGCTAAACCCTCTGTTTTTTGCCTGACTCCTGCCCGAAAGCAAAGCCACCAAATACTAGCATAGAGGTTGTGCGCTGCAAAAGAGCATCGAATCTCAGGGGCACCGTTCACATTGTAGACACAGAGTAGTGTATATGAGCATGCGGTGATCTCTCCATCAAATGCTTGCTCAGCAAGGGAGCCCCCACCTACAAAATACCACACAGGCACCCAGGGCCTTACGATATGAGAGTTAAGTGGGCAGGGCACCTGGTCGGCTCAGTCCGTGGAGCGTGCGACTCTTGACCTCGGGGTTTTAAGTTCGAGCCCCACGTTGGGTATGGAGATTACTTAAAAATAAAATCTTAAAAAAAAATAGTGACATTCACACAATGGAATATTATGTTAAGATGAGAATGAACAAGCTATATGTTATACATATAACAACAGGGTGAACTTCACAAACATAATATGGCCCATAAAGAGCTGGACACTTAACACTTACCATGTGCTTCCTTTGATAGGTTTGAAGTAAGGATAAGTGATTACCCTCAGCAGGGAAGTGACGGGAAGGGGGGGCAATAGGAGGACTTCTGGGGGACTCGTAAGGTGCTCTGTCTCTTATACTGGGTGCTGGTTACACTGGTGTGTTTAGTTTGTGGAAACCCATTGAGCTGAACATTTACAGTTTGTGCATAATAAGTATGGGTGCTATTCTCCAATAAAAAAAGTTGAAAAAAATTTAAAGCATTTAGAGAGGGGCACCTGGATGGTGCAGTCGGTTAAGCGTCTGACTCTTGGTTTTGGCTCGGGTCATGATCTCAGGGTAGTGAGATCAAGCCCTCTTCAGGCTCCTAGTCACGCTTGGAGTTGGGCTCTGTGCTGGGCACAGAGCCTGCTTAAGATTCTCTCTCTCCCTCTCCCCCTGCCCCTCACCACCATTCATACACACTCTCTCTCTCAAATAAGTAGATCTTAAAAAAAATACATTTATAGAACTACCATTTGGATGAATTTAAGCTCTCTGCCACTGACTAAACTCTCTCTGCCCTGTTTTTTCCTCTCCTCCCCATCCCCCGCCCCTTCCATCCCTGGGCCTCATCTGGATGCCCACATCCTCATTTCCCTTTTGGCCTGCTTCTAGTTGCTCAAGTCATGGGATTATATTCAAATACTTCTAATTTTTTTCTTGTTGCTGTTATTAGAGAAGGGAGTGCTTTAAAAGTTGTTTCCTGCCCCCCCTCCCCCGCAAAGATGCCATATACGCAAGTGCAGTCCTTGCCCAGACATCTTGTTTCCCCTTTGGATGTGTTATCATTGGGGATCAGGTCCAGCTGAGAGTGAAGGAAAACAAATTTATAATGTCTCAACCCGGTGGTTCTCAAACTTGAGTGTGTATCAGAATCAAGCAGAGGCCTTGTTAAAACCCAGTCCCCACCCCCAGATTCTGATTTAGTTCTCAGGATGGGGCTTGAGAATGTGTCTTTCTAACAAGTTGTGAGGTGTTGCTGTAGCTCTTGAACTGGAAAGCACACTTTGAGAATGATTGCCATAAGCATACAAGGTCTTATTCTCTCGTATAAAAAGCCCAGAAGTTGGCATCCTGGGTTGGTGTGGTGGTGAATTGTCAGGGATCCAGGGCCTGTCAGGTTTTTCACTCTGGCTAAGATGTGTCCTTTGCCTTATGGCCCAACATGGCTGCTTGAGCTCCAGCCATTAGGTCTTCCTCCAGCAAACAGAAAGGAGGATGAAGCAGGGGAAAAAAAAACAACCCAAAAACAAAACACATACCATTATGGTGCTTTAAAATGCCTTGAATGACACTTCCTGGAAATTATAAACATTGCTTTCATTTGTAATTCATTGGCCAGAACTTAGTCATATCTACATAATTAATTGCAAGAGAGGTTGGGACTATGTGTGGGGTTTTTTTGTTTTTGTTTTTTTTATTCTGGATGGCCAGATTTCAGCTAAGTCTGAGGTTATCTGACTAATGAAGAAGAGAAGAATAGATTTGGGGACAATCAGCAAGAGTCAGAGAACATATCCCAAGCCACCCCATCAGCCCAGGACCAAGGAGCCAGGCCTGTGCCAGAGGCCCAGGCCCAGCTGGTAAGATTAGGTGACCTCATGTAGGCAAGTCATCTTCCCTCTTTGTGTCTCATATCTTTGTCTATGAAATAGAGACTCATTCATATCTGTATTCCAACATACCTTTATTGAGGTTCTCCCGCGGCCTGCCACCGGGCTTGGGGCCATGATGGAGAGAAATAAGTCAAGGGTACTGCATGCCAGGTGCGCACAGTCCAGGGGGCAGATGGACAAACACCTCTGACCTTCTGATGGGGAGCCCAGCCACAGAGTTGGAGTGGGGGTGACCTCTACGAATAACATTTCCTCCTACCTTTACTGTTGTAGGAACAGATACAAATCATGAGTGTGTGACTTACAAATAGTTAAGTAATGTTTTTTTTTTTTAAGATTTTATTTATTTATTCATGAGAGACAGAGAGAGAGAGAGAGGCAGAGGGAGAAGCAGGCTCCCAAAGAGCAGGGAGCCCGATGCGGGACTTGATCCCAGGACCCTGAGATCATGACCTGAGCCGAAGGCAGACGCTTAACCATCTGAGCCACCCAGGCGCCCCAAATAGTTAAGTAATGTGGAGAACATGTGGCTTTTCTCTCTGAGGGACAGACCCAAACGGAGTGTCTGGTGAGTAATTCCCAATGCCACCACGCCTCACCAGCAGGAGAGGGAGGTGACCTGGGGGAGAGTGTGGTGGGGGCTTCAGATATTCATGGAGGCCATGGACAGTCTTCCTCAGGAAGATGACCCTTCACACAGATTTTGTCATGCAACTTCAAGGGATTCACAGATTCCCGAAGCCCATCAAAGGACCCTGGTTAAGAACTTATTGTAGGGGTTGCCTGGGTGGTGCCGTGGGTTAAGCGTCCTCCTCTTTGTTTCGGCTCAGGTCACGATCAGGGTCATGAGATCGAGCCCTGTGGCAGGCTCCCCACTCAGTGGGAAATCTGCTTGAGAGTCTCTCTTTCCCTCTGCTCCTCCCCCCACTCATGTGCTCTCTCTCTCTCTCAAATAAGTTAAAAAAAGGGGGGGGGGCACCTGGGTGGTTCAGTCATTAAGCGTCTGCCTTCGGCTCAGGTCATGATCCCGGGGTCCTGGGATCAAGCCCCACATCGGGCTCCCTGCTCAGTCAGGAGCCTGCTTCTCCCTCTCCCACTCCCCCTGCTTGTGTTTTCTCTCTCGCTGTGTCTCTCTCTGTCAAATAAATAAATAAAATCTTAAAAAAAAAAAAAGAACTCTTACTGTAGAGAAAAATCTTCTCAGCTAGTGGTGGTTTGTAAGAGCCTCAGGCTCTGGGACAGCAGTTTCAAGAGGTTTTCCTGAATAGCCCTGTTCTGGAGCAGGGACCGCAAGCAGGAAGACCCCTGTGGCAGGGTCAGGGATGGCTCGGAGACTGGACTGTGGTTTCCGGGGACCTCAGAGCTGGGCAGAGGAGAGGGGAGACTGGGCAGAGGTGAGGCAGGAGAAAGTGGCTGGAAGGGCGAAGGAGGATGGAGGCAGGGAGGGCCACGAATGTGTCATGCCAAGGAATGGGCAGGTCTGTGGTGCCTGTGGTGGGGGTAGGTAGGCCCAGAACGGGCTTCAGGCCAGCGCCCTCCAGCTGGGGGCAGCACCCCCCCCCGCATCCTGTAAGGTGCAAGGGGGTGTCAAGGAGAGGCACACCCCCCCACCACCAAACCCTAGTTTCTGTACAGCTGGCCTGGGCCTCGGTCTCCCCGGGAGGTGCCAGCAGGGCGGATGGTGGGTTGTGTTCTGTTTTCTCCTCTCTCTGCTGTCACCTCCCTGCTCCCGCGTGGATGACACAGACCGAGTCACACTAATGGCTTTCTATGGAGCCCTCAGAACTAATGAAGCTGTTAACAAGTGATTGAGCAAATGAGTCGACACCACTTTATCACTCCACTGGGGGCCACGGAGCAGGCCACGGGCTGCACAGGGGACATGGAATGGAGTAGGGGTGAAGCTTGTTGCTTGGGCTGGGCAAGGGAGGGAAGGGGGGGAGAGGGAGAAGTGGGAGGTTCCAGGTGAGGGAGGAGAGGACAGTGTGTGGAAAGGGGCTTAGTGAGAGCTATGGAGAGAAATGGGGAGATGCAGGGGGCAGAGAAGTGGAAAGGGGAGTGGAAGGGGTATTGGGGGCAGGGGGTGGGGTGAGAGTCCCCTTTGGTGCTGGGCACTGGGGGAGGCAGATAGGAAGGCCAGGCCTTGGCCTTGAGGAGACCACAGTTTGGATGGGGAGGGAGAGAGATATATCCATTATTTTATTTATCAAAGTAGCCTGTGACACGGGCTTTATTATTCCCTTTTTGCAGAGAGGCTCAGAGAAGTCAGGCAACTTGCCCAAAGTCACACAGCTGAGAAATACAAGTGAGATTCAAACCCAGACAGTCTGACTCCAGAATCCATGCCTTTTCCACCGCCCTCAGTTTTGCAAGTATGTGGAAGGGAAGACATGATCAGAGGGACGTCTGGGTGGCTCAGTCGTTGAGCGTCTGCCTTTGGCTCAGGTCATGGTCCCAGGGTCCTGGGATCGAGCCCCACATCGGGCTCCCTGCTCAGCGGGGAGACTGCTTCTGCCTCTCCCCCTGCTTGTGCCCTCTCTCTCTCTGATAAATAAATAAATAAATAAAATCTTTAAAAAAAAAAGAAGAAGACATGATCAGAAACCACTAAGAACAGATTACTCTGGGTTGATCTAATTTGCCTCATTAATGGAATTACTTGTCAGGGATGGAGGTGCCACAGGTGCTTGGCAGAATCTCTCCTGACATCCTGTGGACACAACTGTGATGTATGGGCAAATGGCTCAATGGCTGGAAGAATTTCTAATTAGATGTGGGGCCGATTCTAAAGGTAGTTGATGGCAGAGCCGAGGCTATCAGTGGGGGACAGCGACTTTGGCCCATGGGACCCTGTCCTTGGTCCTGTTCTCCTTCACATTTTTTTTTTTTCCCTTTTCCCTTCCCTTGTATTTATTCCTCATTATCCAAGTAATGTATGTCTATTGTAGACAATGTAAACTATGGATAAACAAAAAGAAAAAGCATCCTGGATCTTTTTTTTTTTTTTAAGATTTTATTTATTTATTTATTCATTTGAAAGAGCGAGAATGAGAGAGAGAGAGAGAGTGCACATGAGAGGGGGGAGGGTCAGAGGGAGAAGCAAACTCCCTGCTGAGCAGGGAGCCCGATGCGGGACTCGATCCCAGGACTCCAGGAGGCACCCTGGATCTTACTAAGAACATTCGCCCAACAGTCTTTTCAACTTGCCGTAAGTTTGAACATTTTCGGAATGAAATGTTGGGGATAAAAAGCCCTCAACAACAACAACAACAAACCCTCAACAAGGGACACTGGGCTGGCTTGGTCTGTAGAGTGTTGGACTCTTGATCTTGGGGTTGTGAGTTCGAGCCCCACGTTGGGTGTAGAGATTTCTTTTTTTTTTTTTTAAGATTTTTATTTATTTGTTTGTTTAACACACAGAGAGAGAGAGCACAAGTAGGCAGAGCAGCAGAGAGAGGGAGAGGGAGAAGCAGGCTCTCCGCCGAGCAGGGAGCCTGATGCGGGTCTCGATCCCAGGACCCTGGGACCACGACCTGAGCCGAAGGCAGCCGCTTAATGACTGAGCCACCCGGGCGCCCGGGTGTAGAGATTTCTTAAAAATAAAATCTTAAAAAAAAAAGCTCTCAACAAAAGGTAACCCACTGTTCACATTTTGGGTGTATCCTGCCAATCGCTTTTTTGCAAATAATAGCCATAAACTGTAGCATTTTATGGGGCATTTACTATGAGCTGGCAATGGTGCTGAGCATCTGATGGGCACCATATCATTAAATCATCATCTCCCTTTACGGGCAGTTTTATGATCTACTTTTCACAGATAACAACACCAAGGCTCAGAGATAAAGTAGCTTGGCCACAGAGGCTGGGGGAGGGGATGAAGCAGAGCTTGAACTGGGATTTGGCTCTGGAGCGGAACTCTGAGCGTCTAGGAGACCCCATGCTCTCTAAATGCACCTGGACCCGCTCCCCCACAGTCCTCCCCTCCTCACCTCACCTCTTCCTGGGGACTGTTTGTGCCAGGTGGTCATGAGTCTTCATGCTGCTTCCCTTCTGCTTGTACAGAAGCCTCTGGGGACACCACTGAGGTGTGAACTCCCAGAAGGCGCAGACCCCAGGGGAGCAGGATATTCTCCTGTTCTTTAAGCAGCAACCCCCAGTGGGCATTTCTCATACATTCCTTATACAGACAGGTGTCTCAGGTTCGAAAAGCTAGGAATCTATTTTAAACACTTTTTGAAAGCTTACTATTTACCAGGCACTGTGGTAAGCTCTTTAGAGATAGTAACTTTAAAAAAAAAATGATTCTAAAAAGTAACATAGAGTAAAATTGACTTTTTTGGTTGGGGTACAGTTCTGACTTTTAACACGTGTGTAGATTCCTGTGGTCACCACCACAGGTCAGGATTTGGAAGAGTTACGTCACCGTGAAGGGCTCCCAGGTTCTATCCCTGTGCAGTCATTCTTCCTCCTACCCCTATCTTCGGCAACTGCTGATCTGCTCTTTATCAACCATAGTTTTATCTTTTCGAGAATGTCCTATAAGTGGAATTATACAGTATGTGACCTTTTAAGACAGGCTTTGTGCACTCAGCCTAATGCCTTTGACATTAATCCAACTTATTCTGTATCTCAGTGGTTCATTCCTCTTAACTGCTAAGTAGTAAATATCGCAGCATAGGAATGTATCATAGCTTGTTCATTCGGTCACTCACTGAAGGATATTCGGATTGTTTCCAACTTGGGGAAATTATGAATAGAGCTTCTATAAGCACTCATGTACAGGTTTTTGTGTGGACATATGTATTCGTTTCTCTAGGATAAATGCCTTGGAGTGGGATTTCTGGGTCATAGAGGGTCTAAAGGGTCTCAAGTTTTTTTTTTTTTTAAGATTTTATTTATTTATTTGAGAGAGAGAGAATGAGAGAGAGCACATGAGAGGGGGGAGGGTCAGAGGGAGAAGCAGACTCCCTGCCGAGCAGGGAGCCTGATGCGGGACTCGATCCCAGGAGTCCAGGATCATGACCTGAGCCAAAGGCAGTCGCTTAACCAACTGAGCCACCCAGGCGCCCCTAAAGGGTCTCAAGTTTAACTTCAGAAGAAAATGCCAATATCTTTAGGCATCTGTCTGACTCTTCCTTCACAATTCTTTTTTTTTCTTCAAGATTTTATTTATTTATTTGAGAGAGAGAATGAGAGACAGCACAAGAGGGAAGAGGGTCAGAGGGAGAAGCAGACCCCCAGCTGAGCAGGGAGCCCGATGCGGGGCTCGATCCCGGGACTCCAGGATCATGACCTGAGCCGAAGGCAGTCGCTTAACCAACTGAGCCACCCAGGCGCCCCCTTCCTTCACAATTCTTTTAGTGCAGATCTGCTGGGAGCAAATTCCCTTAGTTCTTTTTTTCACTGAGAATTTCTTTTCTTTTCCTTTTTTTTTTTTAAGATTTTATTTTTAAGTAATCTCCACACCCAAGGTGGGGCTTGAACTCATACCCCCGAGATCAAGAGTTGCACGCTGCACCCACTGAGCCAGCCGGGTGCCCTCTCTGTGGCTTACAGTGGATGATTTCTAGTGCTCTATCTTCAAGTTCACTGGTTCTTTCCTTTGTTATATCCATTCTGCTATTTGATCCCATCCAGGAAATTTCTATTTTGGTTATTTTATTTTTTCACTTCTAAAATTTCCATTTGGTTCTGTTTTTATATCTTTAATTTAATAGCTGAGACTTTCTATCTTTTCATTCATTTAAAGAGTATTTGCCTGAAGCATGTAAAATAGCTGCTTTGGGGACGCCTGGGTGGCTCAGTCGGTTAAGCGGCTGGCTTCAGCTCAGGTCATGACACCAGGATCCTGGGATCGAGCCCTGCATGGGGCTCCCTGCTCAGCGGGGAGCCTGCTTCTCCCTCTCCCTCTGCCCCTCCCCACTCCACTCATGTTTTCTCTCGATTGCTCGCTCTCTCAAATAAAATATAAAAAGTCTAAAAAGAATAAATAAAATAAAATAGCTGCTTTGAAGTCTTGGTCAGAGAAATCCAGCCTCTGGGTCATCTTGGCATTCGCATCTGTCTGAGTTGAAGATTCTCCTGGTTCTGGTATGCTGCATAATGCTTCCTTGTATCCTGGGTATTCAAAAAGATTATGTTGTAAGAATCTGGCTATTGTCAAAGTTCTTCAGAGAATGTGGGCAATTTCGTTTTAGCAGGCAACTGACCCGGGTGGCTTCAGGCTGTGAGTCCTGACCAGATTTCCGTGGGTTCTAGTTTCAATGTCATTTCAACGTCAAAGCTTTTGCAGTGGGGTTCAGCTTGGTGCCATGGGTGTCGCATCCAGTGGCCAGTCTGGGACCTGGGCGGTGGTCTATCCTCGAGCCCAGTCTTATGCTTACACTGGAGACCAGATCCATTCGAGTACAGCCTGAGGGGTGAGCTCAGGAGCTCGTGAACTTGGTGAACTTGCTCTTCCCTGTCTGTGGTTTCCTTCGTGATTTCTCGCTCCCTGGGGATTCCCTGTTTTGTTCTCCAGTGAGAAAACGGGGGTTACCCTGCTCTGCTGCACACTCCTTGTGACTGTGCCCGACTTCAGGCTCACCCCACCCTCTTGGGGACACAGCTCTTTGATCAGAGGGGGACGTTCCCCTCCCTTAGAGTTTAAGGTGTGTGTGGGGGTGCCCACTGCCGCAGAATTGTCTGGGGGCCGGGGCGGGAGAGAACGCAGAAGAGAAACCCGGGGGCTGCACTACTCTTTCTGAGTGTTAGGCCCCCCTTCTCTCCCCTAGAGGCAGAACCAGAGCGGTTCTGCTGTCGACCTCTCTCTTCACTGCCGTGCCCGGTCTGCCTTCCGGGCTGTCTTGTGTCCCAGCCAGGGGCTACCAGAGGAAACCGGGATGTCAACACCTCTGTGTTGAGCGGTGCTCCGAACTCTGCCTTTCTTCCTCAGTGTGCCCAGTGCTCTTTGCTTCTCCGACTCCCCAGATGGCTACTGCACGCATCGCTGTTCAGCTTGTAGATCTGCGTTCAGTGGGAGAGACAGGGCGGCCTGGCCTTACTCCATCTCACCTGGAACCTAATCGCTTTTAAAATTGTCACAACTGGGGGTGCCTGGGTGGCTCAGTCAGTTGGGTGTCTGCCTTTGGCTCAGGTCATGAACCCAGGGCCCTGGGATCGAGCTCTGTGTCGGGCTCCCTGCTCCGCGGGGAGTCTCCTCCCTCTGCCTCTGCCCCTTCCTCCACTCCTGATCTCTGTCCTCTCTCTCTCTCTCTCTATATATATATATATCTCAAATAAATAAAATCTTAAAAAAAATAAAATGGTCACAACTATACGAAGTAGATACTGTTGTCATCTACATCTGACAGATGACAAAACTGAGGTACACGGAGGGTGAGTAATTTGTCCAAGGTCACGCAGCTTGTAAGTGGCCAACCCAGTCCTCCTGGCCCTGGAGTCCGTGTTCTCAGCCCCTAGTTCTGCAGCCTCGGAGGCAGGTGCACGCTGGCCCTGCAGGGTGAGGTCTGGTGCCCCTTCTGTAGTGCGCAGGGCTCCATATCCCCCACTGCCTAGCCTGCAGGGCGAGCAAAGGGAGAGCGCAGAGTGCAATGGGACAGGAATACACTTTTGTCTTTCGGAGTGTGTACATGTATGTGTGTATACACACTTGTATATATGGTTGCTAAACCACGCGGCCCCTGCACGTGAGGGGGTGGATTCATTCGTTCAGCAAGTATTGCTGCCCCCTGCCCCCCTCTCCGCCTCCCCTGTGGCATCCCCCACCCCTGGGGATACATCAGTGAGGAAAACAAAGACCCCTGCCTTCATGGAGCCTGTATTCTAGGAGTGTCTTAGTCTGTTCAGGCTGCCATAACCAATTCCCATAAACTTGATAGTGCTTAAAAAGCAAAATTCATTTCCCACAATTCTGGAAACTGGGAAATCCAAGATTAAGGCACCGGTAGATTCAGGGTCTGGGGAGAACCCCTTCCTGATTCATAAAGACGGTTCCTGCTGTGTCCTCACGTGGCGGAAGGGCTGAGGGAGCTTTCTGATATCCCATTCATGAGTCCTCATAAACTAATCACCCACCAAAGGCCCCACCTCCTAAGAGCATCACATTGGGGGTTAGGATTTCAACATACGAATTTTCAACATACGACATTCAGTCTGTCGCAAGTAGGCAGACAATAAGCATAATAAATAAGTTAGTGTATAGCATGATAGAAAGTGGCAAGTGCTGTGGGGAAAAAACAGGACAGGTGAGGAGCATAGGGAGCGCTGGGGGAGAGGGTTGGACGTATATTTATTGGCAAGGAAGGAGCCCTGCGATGTCTCATTGAACGACAAATGTAAGACAAAACGCAGTCTATACAGCATTTCCATTTTTTATTTATGGGTAAAAATGTGTTCTACAAGCCTTAAAGAGGAGCGCACGTCCTCAACTGTGCATTCCATGTGGCTCTCTCGTATTCCAGGGGACAGAATAAAGTTAAACCCTTTCTGAAGAATCCCTTTGTGGTTACACCTCAATTCCGAGACCTGCTGCCTGTTCTTAGATCTGCACTGCTCTTTCTTCGGACTTCCAAGGAGCAAGTCAAGTCATTTGTGGTGGGAAGCCAAGATTTCCCACTCAGCCGCCTGAAGAGTTGGAAATTCTGTTCATGGAGCCGGAAATCCCTGGAGATTTGGGGGTTAAGTCAAGGGCCAGCTACTGATTTGAACGCTCTGTGCTTCCATTCCACCTTCTGCAAAAATGAGGCGAATTATGTTTGCAGTGAAGACTAAGTTAATGTGTGAAAAGGCCTGGTGTATTGGAAGCACTTGAGAAATGTTATTCATTATTTTGGCTGACACTGAGTTTTAGCTGACTGGGAGACATCTAAATGGATATGTCTGGGACAGAGGATGATATGGGTTAGGAGCTCGACAGAGAAGCAAGTGACAGAGATTTGGGGCTTATTCCCAGAGGGGGCTGTGGCATAAGATGAAATATATATTTGGTCTTTGTCCCCAGTTCCTGACACAGAGCTCCTAAAGCCCTCGGCATTTCTTGGGTGAGAGGAGCATCTTTTTTTTTTTTTTTTAAGATTTTATTTATTTATTTGACAGAGAGAGACACAGCGAGAGAGGGAACACAAGCCGGGGGAGTGGGAGAGGGAGAAGCAGACTTCCCGCGGAGCAGGGAGCTCGATGTGGGGCTCGATCCCAGGACCCTGGGATCATGACCTGAGCTGAAGGCAGACGCTTAACGACTGAGCCACCCAGGCGCCCCATAGCATCTTTTGTTTTAATGAGGGGACTCTTGGTGAGTGGGCCCCTAGATAGCTTCAGGAGGGAGACTGGCCACCAGAAAGACCAAGCCTTGATGGGAAGCCTGGAACTTTCGGCCTCACCCCCATCTCCAAGGAGGGCCGTGCACTACAGCTCCACAAGACAGAAGCTCCTGACCTCAGGACCCTTCCACGCTTTGCCCCATGTACCTCTTTATCTGGCTGCTCATTTGTATCCTTTATAACATCCTTTATAATAAACCAGTAAATGTGAATAAAGTGTATTCCTGAGTTCTTGGAAATGTTCTAGCAAATTATCAAACCCAAGGATGGGGTCATGGGAGTCCCAGATTTATAGCCAGTTGGTCGGAAGCATGGGAGGCCCAGGACTTTCGATGGCATCTGAAGTAGGGGGCAGGACTGTGGCATTGGGCCCGTGGGTGGGGGGAGCTAACCTCAGGTAGTTAGTGTCAGAATTGAATCAAATTGTTGAGCACCCACTTGGTGTCAGGAGAATCAGAGAGCTGGTTGTTGAGGTGGGAAAACACCACTGAGTTGGCTAAAACCATGCGGGAAGATGATATCCTCGAGGTGGGGACCACATATCCTAGGCTCCCTCCTGGCGAGGAATGGCCATATGACCAAGTTCTGGACGCTGGGGTAGGAGCTGAAGTCATGAGTGCAGCTTCCCTATTAGATTTTTATTTTATTATTATTTTTTTCTTTTAAAGATTTTATTTATTTATTTGAGAGAGAGAGAATGAGAGAGAGTACATGAGAGGGGGGAGGGTCAGAGAGAGAGGCAGACTCCCTGCTGAGCAGGGAGCCCGATGCGGGACTTGATCCCGGGACTCCAGGATCATGACCTGAGCCGAAGGCAGTCGCTTAACCAACTGAGCCACCCAGGCGCCCTCCCCATTAGATTTTTAAAAGGAAAACGCTCACCCTCTACTTCTCTTTACTCATTGCCATGAGCTGGCATGTGAATGTGGGGAGATTATCATTCTTCCGCCAAACAGATGAATGCAGCTGTCTCGGGGTAATAAGATAGAAGGTGCTGGGCTCCTTGGGGGTCAGAGCCCCCTACCTCTGGACCATCTGCCAGCTCAGACCCTTATACGAGAGGGAAATCCACCTCAGTGGCATCGAAGCTACTGTTATTTGGTCTCTATCAAGGCAGCTGCACCAATATTCTAACTTGATATTCTCATGTGTTCACTGATTCGGCAACCATTTCCTTGGCGCACGATGGGAGATGCCCGGAGTCACAGATACAAGGTCTCACATGGCCTGGCTTATCATGTCTCTCCCCAGAATCACGCCGCTTTTCAGAATCTGAGTTTCTGTACCAGCAGCACAGGCTTCCTGTGACTGTAGGTCCCTGAGATGTTCTAGACTCAGACAGGAGGCTCATCCCTAGGAACGGGAGCATTGATGTGGGGTGGGGGTGGGGGGATGTGCACAGGTCTTCCTGGCCGGGGCTGGAGCCTGGGGCCCCTCCCAGCTACCCGGTTACAGGATTCACGACACACACCAGTGTTTTCTCTTTATTGATTTAGAAAATTCTTTACTCTTTCTCTCTTTCTTTCTCTCTTCCTTCCTTCCTCTCGCCTTCCTTCCTTCCTTCCTTCCTTCCTTTCCTCCTTCCCTCCTCCCTTTCTCTCTCTCTCTTTCCTTCTTTCTTTCTTCCTTCCTTTCTTTCTTTTCTCAATGCAGGGCTTGAACTCATGACCCTGAGATCAAGACCTGAGCTGAGATCAAGAGTCAGACACTTAACCAACTGAGCCACCCAGACATCCCAGTTTATTAATTCTTTATTTTTTATTTTATTTTTAAAATTTTTATTTTTTAATGACAGAGAGAGCTTGAGCGGGGAGGGGAGGAGCAGAGGGTGAGGGAGAGAGAGAATCTTAAGCAGGCTCCACACCCAGCGCCGAGCCCAACGTGGGGCTTGACTTCACGACCCTGAGATCATCACCTGAGCCGAAATCAAGAATCAGACTCTTAACCAACTGAGTCACTCAGGCGCCCCTTTATTAGTTCTTTAAATTATTAAAGTAATATAGGGGTGCCTGGGTGGCTCAGTCGTTAAGTGTCTGCCTTCGGCTCAGGTCATGATCCCGAGGTCCTGGGACCGAGCCCTGCATCGGGTTCCCTGCTCTGCGGGAAGCCTGCTTCTCCCTCTCCCACTCCCCCTGCTTGTGTTCCCTCTCTTGCTGTGTCTCTCTCTGTCAAATAAATAAATAAAATCTTTAAAAAAAATTATTGAACTAATATATACGCCATATAAAAACATTCAAATTCGGGGCGCCTGGGTGGCTCAGTTGGTTAGGCGACTGCCTTCGGCTCAGGTCATGATCCTGGAGTCCCGGGATCGAGTCCCGCATCGGGCTCCCTGCTCGGCAGGGAGTCTCCTTCTCCCTCTGACCCTCCCCCCTCTCATGCTCTCTGTCTCTCATTCTCTCTCTCTCAAATAAATAAATAAAATCTTTAAAAAAAACATTCAAATTCAAAATATACAGAATATAGGTAAATTGCTGGAGAAGTCCTTGCTTAGATATAAGCAGGACTGAGTCACTAGCCAGTCTTTAGAAAAGGCTGGCCCAAGTGGGCAATCATAAAAATAGAAACATATATGCCTTTGTCATTTTGTTTTGACTTCAAACATATAAATGCACTTTTAGGCACTAGGCTCTCTTTGGGCTCCTGACTGGAGTTGTCCTTGTCTTCCTTGCATTAATCACTCCCACAACCCATCACCTGTTATTTCCAGTTTCCTTAAATGGGGTGAGAATGTAAGGACATGAGTGAAACTATCCGGTGTAGAAGCCGCTTGGATTTTTTTTAGAATTTTCTCCGAAGAACTTCTAGTTATCCTTCACACCTCATTCAACATTTCGGCAATTCTCTGGTCGATTCAGAGCAGCCAACTTAGTTTTCAAGGAAGTGATTCTGTGCACTCACATTTCATCAGTTTGTGTAATATTTAATTGAATTATGTGATAATAGGATTATAGGATTATAGGATTACAATGACAAGTATACCTGGCTGAAACAGGCGAGAGATCCAGCTGACTCTTGGTAAACAGGCAGCCCAACCCCCGGGGGTAACTGAACTACCCGCTTTTTGAGAACACGGGTCAGCACACCGTGGTGCTGCGAACCTGTTTTTGTACGTCCTGAGTACAAATGGTTTTACAACGGATGGTTTTATATCTTTAAATGGTTGGAAAAAATCAAAAGGAGAGTATTTCATGATGTGAAGTGCATGTGAAATTCAATCTTTGATATTCACCAATAAAGTTTTATTGGAGTGCAGCCACGCCCATTCTTTTTTTTGGGGGGGGGACGCCTAGTTCTATGACTGCTTTTGTGTGACAGTAACCAAGCTGAACGGCTGAACAGAGACTAAAATATTTACTATTTGGTCCTTTACAGAAAGGCTTTGCCAGCACCTGTTCTAGAGAGAAGCCTGAAGCTTGGGAGTGCACCATGCCTCAGGTATCTGTCGCCGCGATTTACGGAAGGACCGACGACTTGGGGTAAGGGAAGGTTTCCTAGGAGAACTCCTGCCATCAGAAGCGAAAACCCTTTCTTTCTTGGCATTACTACCTCCCAAAGCGACCCCCTAGATATAACCAGAATCCACGGTGTTACAGTTTGAACCATTTCTCACTGACCTCACTCACTCACCCACAGTCCCCGTTGCCCTTCACAGGGCTTTGACAGTGACAGATCATGGGAAGTAGAGGGTGGCCCTATCTGTTCCCCTACCATTAATCCAAGCAGATGATAAAGCTTCCTGGAATGCAGCTAATATCCCTTTGGAGAGGTGGCCAATTCTCAACGGTGGCAGCGGGTTATTCCTCATTCTTGCTTCATTCCGTGCAAAGAGCCAGAGTGTTTTTAGGTAACAAGACATTTGTACTCATGACAAAATGAACAGGCTTGCATTTCGATAAGCACCATCACGGTAGCCAGTATTTTCCTGGGCTGTGGCTGGGAATCAAGGTAGCATAGAGAGTTTCACATGGGCAATACATGAGCAGCCTTAACCATGGGAGAGCAGACAGATCCACCGCTTAACTCCCGTTGACATCCATTGATTTTCCACTGTCTCCTCCAGGGGATTTTTTTTAGCTAGATGCAAGGCTATCAGTACTGTCTGGACATAACTGGGAGTTGTCCTTGGGTGAAACATGTGTGGGATATCTGCACCTGTGAGGAGTGTGTGTGTGTGTGTGTGCACACGTGTGCGCATGGCCTGCACCACCATCACGTCTTAGCTGGATTATTGCAGTGGGTTCCTAACTGGCCTCTCTGCTTCTGACCTTGCCCTCTTACAGTCTATTCTCAACACAGCAGGCAGGATGCTTCCTTTAAAACCCAAGTTAGGGAGCGCCTGGCTGGCTCAGTCAGTGGAGCATGGGACTCTTGGTCTCGTGAGCCCCACATTGGGTGTCGAGATTACTTTTTAAAAAGTCTTTAAAAATAAATGAAAAAAATAACACCTAGGTCCGACCATGTCACTCCTTGGACTGAAGCTCTTGTGTCATTCTGAGCAAAAGCCAAAGTCCTCATAGCAGCCTACAAGGCCCTACATGATCCAGTCCCCTGCTGCCTCCCTGATCTCCTCTCCTTCTCACTGTCCCCACTGCTCACTCCACTCCAACCACATGGACCTCCTTGCCATCCTCAAACTGCCAAGCACACTCCTACTTCAGGGCCTTTGCACTTGCTCTTTCCCCTGCCTGGAACATTCTTCCCAAGGTAGCCTCATGGTTTGCTTCCTCACTTCCTTCAAATGCCATCTAATAGGTGAGGACTCCCCCAACCACCCACCATAAAATAAGCCCCCCACACCCCAGTACTCTTTGTTCCCCTGTCCTCTAACTTTTCTCCATAGTACTTATCATAATCAGACATACTACATGCTTTCTTTATTGATTTTGTTTCCTGCCATTAGAATGTAAGTTCCATGAGGGCAAGGATTTTGCCCCTTTGTTCATGGCTCTGTCCTCTGTCCTTAGCATAGTGCCTGGCAGAGTAGGGGCTTAATACTTGTCACATGGCAACCTGCTGTCCACAGAACCTTGGGCATGAGGCCTTGCTGAGGGTGGAAGGCAGTAGTACTGCCCAGTGCATGGTATATCCAAGAGAGCCCTTGTGTGTGGGAAGTGGTGGACAGTGGGAAGTCAGTGGGGTGGGGTACAGAATACTAAGCCTCTGGGGATGCGTGCCATAGGTCATCCTATCTTGATGAGTGGCCCTTGAGCCCCCGTGGGCAAGGGGTCCAAGTTCTTGGCCCCTGGAGTGGCCTTACTAGGTGTTCTGAGAATGGGGATCAAGGGAACCCCAGTGATTCTGTCCCCCCTGCCCTTGGAGGACAAGTTGGAGGCAGGTGCTGGTCCCAATTCTTTTTTTTTTTTAAAAGATTTTATTTATTTATTTGAGACAGAGAGAATGAGAGAGACAGAGAGCACATGAGAGGGGGGAGGGTCAGAGGGAGAAGCAGGCTCCCTGCCGAGCAGGGAGCCCGATGCGGGACTCGATCCAGGGACTCCAGGATCATGACCTGAGCCGAAGGCAGTCGCCCAACCAACTGAGCCACCCAGGCGCCCATGCTGGTCCCAATTCTACAATAACAATTATTTTGAAGTTTCTCCTTTCACATATATCGGCCCCCCACCTCCCAGACATGTCTAATAGCAACTGAGTCATGGGTCAATGATGATGGCGGGTGTGTGGGTGGGGTTAACTGAGCCCATTGATCACCGGCTGAGACATCCTCCCCACATCCTCCCCTCTTCAATGAGGAGGTGGTGATTAATGAACCAATCAGCTTGCCCTGTGATTGGGAAGTGGAATCAGAGGGCAGGGTGGGACCACGGGAGGTTTGTAAGCTGTGGGAGGCTGGCTCCTGGTCCCTCTCACAGTCGTTCTAAATGCAAATAGGGAAGCGACTTTTTTAGGGGCTGTATCCTGAATCCAGGCCTTCCCCCACACCTTCTGGCTTCTCTACTATTTCTCCTCTGCTCCCATCTGTCCTCAGACCCCCCCACTCCCCAAGGCATGAGAGGCCGTCAATTCCCTTTGGGCATTTCACAGTCCCTGTCATCTCTCTCTGCCGGGGATCAATACACTAGAAACCCCCTGTCACCACCCCAGCCAGGGCTGCAGAAGAGCAAATGGCCCCCATTCTCAGATATCCTTGTCCCCTGTAGCCTGCAGGGGTCCTTGTCTAGGCCCTGACCCCTGGGATTACAGCTGCCCCAACCAGCCCCGCTGGCTGTCCTCTCCATCCCGAGGGTGAGTACCTGCCTCTGTCCTTCCATGGCCTCTGGAGGAGTGTACTTTTATTTTTGCCGTCTGCTCCCCCAGCTGGACCCAGGCTTGTCCCTCTGTTTTCCTCTCTGTCTCTATGTCCTGACAACTCCCCAGACTGGGGCTCTGCAAGGTTAGTGGCGTGCCTCCTCCCTTGGGTTGGGGCTCCCCAGTGATGCTGCTGCTCCCCTCCCCTCAGACTGGGGATCCCCAAGGTTATGGCCATGACTCTCCTCTGAGACTGGGGGTCCTGGAGAACAGGGCTGTGCCCTGCCCCTCAGGTGAATGATTTTTCTCCTCCCTCTGAGTATAGGGTCCAGATCCCCTCTTCTGCCTCCATGCTCAGCATGCTGCCCTCGCCTTTCTTGGGATATGCAGGGCCCATGGGGCCTGACTGGTTGATAAGGAGCCGTTTCCGGAGAATGCAGGTGATTAAACCTATAAAAAGATGATTGAGGGAGCCCTAGACCCTCCACCTTGAGAGAGCTCTAAAAATAACACCCATGGCCATCTGTCCTGGAGGGTGGAGGGGCTGGCCCAGGACCAAGATGGCGTCTTCTGCCCTCAGGGGCTGATGGGACGCAGGGAAGCACTGGAGGCTCTGGCCAGGCTGGGAGAAAGGGACCTGGAAAGGGCTTTATGGGGAGACTCCCCAACAACCTTCTTTTCCCAGTGGGGGCAGGTGGGTCTGATGTGGTTGGCCTCTCAGAGAGGGTAGCAGGCTTCCAAATTAGCCTCCCCTCCCCTGCTCCCATGCCCGACTTCTGAGCCCTATGGTCATTCCAGGTAGTGAGCCATTCTGCCCCTCAGCTGAGATGGCCTCTTCCTGGGGTCTACCCCAGCCCTTTCCTCTTGTTCAAATCCTAGGTTCCCTCCTCTCTCAGACCTTCAGTTTCCTCATCTGTAAAATGGGAATAAATTCAGCTCATTGGGTTGTGCTGCGATCCTGAATGGCCAGTGCACAGTAGGTGCCTAATGAACAGAGTCCCTTCCTCTTTCTTTCAAAGGCCCTGGGCAAGGATTTTCGCCCCAGAGCCCAGTGGAGACTGCAGTGGGCTGGGGACAGTGGCACGTGCTTGGGCAGCCCTGGCATCACTTAACCCCAGAAGACACCAGTGCCCTGAGTGACATCTGGATGGGGATGGGGTACGCTGCCTTGGAAGGGATCTCTATGCCGGGCCTGCTTGGGCCTGGGTCTGTGTGTGTCCAGCTGAATGCACAGGTGGCAGACTCAGCTACTTCTGGGGGTGGGGACTGGCCTCGGCTTCCTCCCAGCCCTCTCCCCAGCTCTTTCACAGAGAAGGGACATAGTGGGGTGTCCAGAGAGGCCTCTCCTCTAGGACATCATAAACATCAGGTCAAAAGCCAAAGCCATAGCTCCTACCCGGCTTCCAGTAGAAAGATTCTGCCCCTCCTTAGCCCCTCTCCAAGGAACTGCAGAGCGAGGGCTGAAAAGGTTGCCTTTTCCATGGACCCGTCACAGGTCCCACTGGCTGGAGGTTGTGGCCAGCCCAGGCTCCTCATTCCCACCCACGGGTAGGCTAGGGAAGATGGAATCTTATCCCTGGTCCTAGGGGCTGCCCCAGGAGTCTAGATACAAACGTTTCACTTCCTCGGGAGGGCTGCACCTGCTGTTGGAGGTGCTGTGGGGTGAAGATGGGGTTCAGGTTCTGTCCAGAGTCTGAGACTGAGTCTGGTGGCTGCCCCCTCACCTCCTGCAAGGTGGAGACATCACGCACCGTCTGGGTGTGCACTCAGCGATCTGGCGGGGGTGGAGGCAAGGAGGAGGAAAGGCCCTCCCCACCCCTCGAGCTCCCCCTCCCCCTCGGACTCTCCCTCCCTTTCCAGGCCGAGATATAAGCCCCGTAGGGAAAGCGCTGAGCAGAGGAGGAGGCCACAGCCCGATCTGCAGCAGTCCAGTCCTTGGGACTCCTTTCGCTTTCCACCTGCTCATCTCTGCTTCCAGAGCTGTCGCCGTGAGTGGCCCGGGAATGGTCTGGTGCGGGGGAACCCGGGCTGTTTTGTGGGGAAACTGAGGCTGGGATGGTGGAAATTGGTGCTGAGCGGCCAGCATAGCCCTCTGCCTCCAGCTACCGTTTTGGGCAGTACGAGTGGGGGTTGGGGAGGCCAGGCTTATGCCTCTCTGACAGATGGGGAAACCGAGGCAGAGACGGTGCAGTGCCCGAGAACACACAGCGAGCCGGTGGCTGAGCCTTGGTCCGGTAGTAGCCCTGCACAGGCCGGGGAGCGTGGGCCCGACGGCCGCCTCGGCCTCCCGCCGTCGGGTGTCGAGGCTGGGGACGACCCACGATCCCTGCCCCCTCTCCAGATGGTGACGGTGCGCAGGCCGTGGCCCGCCATGGCCACAGTGCTGCTGGCCCTGCTCGCCTGCCTGGGGGCGCTGGTCCACGCCTACCCCGCCAAACCCGAGGCTCCCGGCGAAGACGCCTCGCCGGAGGAGCTGAGCCGCTACTACGCGTCGCTGCGCCACTACCTCAACCTGGTCACTCGGCAGCGGTGAGCGCGCGCGCGCGCCGGCCGGGCGCGGGGTCCTCGGGGCTCCCGCCCTCCGCCCAGGGGCGTATCCGGGGCTGACCCCGCCCACTCTGACCCCGCCCCCAGGTATGGGAAACGCTACAGCCCGGAAGCGGTTCTCTCGAAACTGCTCTTCCCCGACGGCGAGGACCGCGGGGTCAAGTCACGGTAAAAGCGCCCTTCCTCCCACCCCCAGCCACACTTCCTGTCCCCTAGTGCTCGGTCTGGGAGGTGCGGCCGCACGGAGCCCCACCCTGGCCCCGCCACCTCGCGCTTTCCCCCAGTCTAGCCTCCTCGGATCCGACGCCGGGCTCTGAGCGATTCCTTTCCTTTCCCTCCTACAGGCCAGAAGGCGCATACATGTGGTGACGACCCCAAGGGCTCCTGGGAGATATGCTAACTACACCGACCTCATTTGCATGGTTGCTCCTGACCCCGGAACCTGGGTTCCTCTCCCTGCCTGCTGCGCCTGGGGGGTGGGTGCGGGATGGGGTCTTCATTCCATTTCTCCGTGTCCCCAGCCCCTGGGCTGGAGGGCTGTGTGTGGTCTTTCCCTGCTTCCCAAATAAAGAGCAAATTTCACTGAAAGGGAATGTGTGCGTTTGTATTTCCTTTCCCTTCTCCTTCGTGGAGGTGGCATCCAGGGGGAGTGGAGGGTGGAGGCACCAGCCAGGAGAAGACCGGACGCCAAAGGCTCCCCAGGACAAGGCTGGGGCAGAGTGGGGGACTCTCTCTGCTCAGAGCTAAGAGAAGATACTGTGGCCCAGCCTGGGCGGGGAGGACGGAGCCCGAGCAAGGGACCTCTGTGGCACTCTCAAGTCGGGTTGGAAGTGGGGCAGGATGAAAGTTCTTGACAAGAACGGGGAGGGTGGAAAGGAGCTTGCTAGGCAGCCTAGGAGAGCAGATGGGGACAGAGGTGCTCTAGCCACCTGCCTCCAAAGGTGCAGGTGGTTGGGGGCGTGGACTCAACACTAGTACCTCAGGTCAGTTACCTTGAGGAGATGTATTACTAGCCTCCAGGGCAGTAGTGACGGGGGTAGAGATGGGATCCAAGATGGGACTGTGGAGGAAGTCATTTGGGGGGTGAGGTGGGTGTATGTGTGCTGGGGGACGCGTCATTTCTAACGTCCCCCCTTCCCTGGGCAGGAGGTGCAATGGGAGTGTGGAGGCTGCCCTTTCCCTTAGCAACTGCCCTCCCCCACATTGCTGAATTCCCACTCCATGGAGAAGCCACTCACTGTGCCTTCCTGGTGACAAGGCTATGGGGACACCCTCCAATGGCACCCCCCACATTCCCACTAGACACTGAAGGCACGGTGGATGTTTAAACTGGAGTCTGACCCAAATCCCTCACCACTCTGTACCTATGACCGAGGAATCCCAGAGCCTGCCTGCAGGCTGATCTTCCCTGATACCCTTCCTTTCCAGCCCCTTTCCTTCGGGAAGCCTGCCTTGATTGTCCCTGATCTGCACTCTTCTTGCCCTCTGTGGCAGCTCAGCTCTCATGGCCTTGCTCTGTTCTGCACATGTCACTGTGCCCGGTCTGAGGAGCCCCTAAAGGAAGGGCCTATGTCTTCCCACTCAGACAGCCTCCTCGGTCTGTGGGCTCTCTCCTGGGCCTCTAGGCCAGCAGGACATGCACAAGCCCAAGGCGGGAAGCTGGGGATTGAGGAGGAGAATCAGGTTGAAGCCAAAGCCCCAGACCCAGAGCGGGTCCGCAGTTCAGGAAGGCTGGGTGTGGCACTTCGGAGGGCAGGAGTCTCGCAGGACTGTTTGCAGTTAGGTGGCTCTGGGGGCAGGGAGAGAAGATCCTAAAGCCGGCTCTGTCATAGCTGCCCTAGGGGGCCTGGGGCTCTGACTCCTATCCTCTCCTGTGCTGCCTGCCTTTGAAGATAGGGCAGGAATGGGTGCCAGGGAGGCAGGTCCGGGGTCTGGCGCACATCACAAGCTGTGTGGACTCTGACGCTCGAAGCCTTTGTCCGGGCACTCCCCGGCCCGCAGAGCCCTTTCCCTCCTTTCCAGTCTGGAAAACATCTTCAGGATAGTGTTCACCTCCTCCCGGAAGCCTCTCCTGATTTCTCAGGGTAGAGTTAGTTTCTCTGGTTCTCTCTCCCTGCAGTATTGTCATTATCTGAGATCCACCTCCCGTGTCATCTTGCCCTTTCTCTCCTCCAATCCCAGGCCCTCTGCAGCAGGAGAGGAGGAGCGGGAACACACAGGAGCTGCCACGAGCTTCGGTTCATTTTGTGGTCAGAGGAGTGGGACGGTGTGTGCTGGTGCTGGTGTCCATGGCCCCCTGTCTGGCGGTCTGCCTGGGAGGGCTTCGGTCAGCTTGAGGCTGATGGAAGAGACCCCTGGTGTGAATTATGCATGGACCACAGACAATTGCAGTTTGACCTGTCTGGTTGACCATGGGTGACATGGGGTCACTCCCATTCACTTGGAGGAGTGTGGAGCCAGAGTGTTAATCCACAGGTGACCAGACTCAGCCAGCGTTGCTGCCGCAGGAGCCTTAGATGTGATATTAATGGGGCAATAGGTACCTTTTGAAAGAAGCACTTACGTACGTGCTAGACACCGAGCTATTTGTTTTACACACACCATATTGCTAGAATATTGATTTGGCTTTTTAAATAGAGGCAGAATTAGCAGCGGCTGAAACAAGACAGCAGTTTATTTTTCCTTTATATAAAATCCAAGGGGCATCTGGGGATCAGCAGCTCTGTTCCAGGAGGACATCCAAAAGCCCAGGGTCCTATTTTGTGGCATCCCCATGTCCTCCTCCACGTGACTGAAGATGGCCCACCATCACCACCTCCGTGTTCCAGTCCCTGGGAAGGGAGGGAAGGGGGGAGTGTAGGTGTGCTGGTTACTATGCAGATTCGCAGTTACCCTAAGACTTAGCAGCTTCAACCCACCGTTTCATTTCACTCATGATTTTGTGGGTCAGGATTGGGAAGGGCTCAACTAGGCACCTGTCCCTTGGAGTCTTTCAGGCAGTGACAGTCAGAGGTTGGCTGGGGCTGGGGTCATTGGAGGGCACCCCTGGGTTGATGCCCAAGAAGGCTCACTCACTCACGGGTCTGGTGGGTGCTGCTGGCTGCTGGCCGGGGGCTCAGCTGGGTCTGTTGACCCAGCACCTCCATGGGGGCCCCTCCAGCTCCATATTCTTGGGGTAGCTGGACCCACATGGTAGCCGACTCCCCCCCCTCACCCACCCCTTTCCCAGTGTGAGGACTCCGGGAGAACCAGGAGGAAGCAGTGCGCCCTTGGCTTCCTGGGGCTACTGTAACAAAGCACCACAAGCCGAGTGCTTTAATCTGGAGGCTAGAAGTCTGAAGTCCAGGGGCTGGCGGGGTTTCTTCCTTCTGAGGGCTGTGAGGGAAGGGGCTGTTCCAGGCCTCTCTCCTTGGCTTGCGGACGGCTGCCCTCTCTGCGTGACTGTTTTGCGTCCAAATGTCCCCTTGACTTAAACACAGCAGTCATATTGGATGAGGGGTCCGCTCTCCTCCAGGGTGACCTCATCTTTTTTTTTTATTCTTATGTTAATCCCCATACATTACATCATTGGTTTTAGATGTAGTGTTCCATGATTCATTGTTTGTGCATAACACCCAGTGCTCCATGCAGAACGTGCCCTCCTCAATACCCATCACCAGGCTAACCCATTCCCCACCCCCCTCCCCTCTAGAACCCTCAGTTTGTTTTTCAGAGTCCATCGTCTCTCATGGTTCGTCTGCCCCTCCGATTTCCCCCGCTTCATTCTTCCCCTCCTGCTACCTTCTTCTTCTTCTTCTTTTTTTTTTTTCTTAACATATATTGCATTATTTGTTTCAGAGGTACAGATCTGAGATTCAACAGTCTTGCACAGTTCACAGCGCTTACCAGAGCACATACCCTCCCCAGTGTCTATCACCCAGCAGGGTGACCTCATCTTAATCAGTGACATCCGCAATGACCCTACTGCCAGATAAGGCTGCATCCTGAGGTACTGGGGGTTAGGACTTCAACATATGAATTGGGGGGGGGACACAATTCAACCCCTAACAACTGCCTTCTATGACCTGGCCTCACAAGGCGCATGTCATCTTCCAACACGCTCTGTTGGTCAAGCAGTCACAGGTCCACCTGCATTCGAGAAGAGGGGACACGGAGCCCGCTGGAGAATGACATGTGGGAGAGGAGGTCTTTCTGTGGCCATCTTTCTGTGGCCATCTTTCTGTGGACAATCGGCCTCAGGACCGCACGTCCACTCGCCGAGCTGAAGGGCGCGAGGCCCCTAATCGCTCATCTCATTGGCTGGAGCTCAGTCACGTGGCCCCACCTCGCGGCCGGCACCACCCGGGAGATGTCCTTAGCGGGCCGAGTGGCCAAGGGCTGTTCTCAGGCTCTTTTACGATGGAAGGAGGAGAGAGAGGGTAGTGGGGCAACTCGCGTTATCTGTTACAAACACGCTCTCCTTCGAACAGCCTGAATCTGAGCTCTCACACAGGCCTACGCCCATGAGTCCCGCGGTGGCAGGTGGGCAGCGGGGGCAGCGGGGACAGGGACGTCCGAGACAAAAGATCTGGATTTGAGTCCTGTCTGCCATTAGTCAGCCGTGTGGCTCTGGCCGAGTCATTCCATTTCACTGCCTGTCTTTCTTCACTGGTTACACTGGTTATACCTTAAATAATAATAATAATAATAAGATTTCACTGCTTAGGCTCAGAGAGATTATGTACTTTGCCAAAGGTCACACAGCTAGTGAGTGGTACAGCTAATGAGAAATACAGCTGAATCTACAGTCTGACACGTTTATTTTTATTTATTTATTTATTTGACAGAGAGAGAGACAGCGAGAGAGGGAACACAAGCAGGGCGAGTGGGAGAGGGAGAAGCAGGCTTCCCGCAGAGCAGGGAGCCCGATGCGGGGCTCAATCCCAGGACACTGGGATCATGACCTGAGCTGAAGGCAGACGCTTAGTGACTGAGCCACCCACTCTTTTATTCTCTTCTCCCTTACTCACTTCTAACCCTTTTCAAAACTGCTCTGGCAACTCTCCCTTCAACTCCCCCAAAGGAAAAATTCTCCTCCTTCCACACCCAGCCCCTTTTTAGGAAAAATCTGGGCTGACAATGATAGGATTTGCTTTTGCAGGTGCTGTGGGCAGGGAGGGAAAAATACTGAACACTTCGGTGCCTGCAGGGGCCCTGGTTGCAGATGGAGTCTCCTGGGAAGAGAGAAGTGGGGGCAGAGTCCAATCTCCAAATGAGTGACCTGAGTCCCCAGTCAGGCCTGCATTGATTTGGAGGGAGTGGGATGGGGGCTCAAGGTGTGTGTGTGTGCGTGTGTGTGTATATGTGTGTGTGTGAGAGAGCTGTCCTCAGCCTAAGGGTTTCTCCAGCTAATAGGGGACCCCCTGGGTTCCTGGCATCCGGGGGCAGTCACCGGTCCCTACCTCTGCTGCTGCCACCCAGTGCAGGAATAAGACATGGTCCTAAGAGCTGGGCCAGGCTGCTTTGGAGGCACTCTTGTGAGAGGCGGGTATGGAGGATGTGATGCTGGCCAAATTCCTGCCTTTGCAGTCCTGTATGTGGGGACCCCCACCCTGCTTGCTATGGTGCACTCGGCCTCACCATGTGACCCCAGGTGTTCCTGGGGTGTTCCTCTCCTAGTTTCATTGAAGCCCTCACTCCATCCTTAATGCAGCCCAGCGGCCATCCATCCTCCCCGTCCTAGAAGTCGTGGGGCTGGGCAGGCGGAGAGGGACCTTTTCCATTTCATTTGGTCTGCCTGCAGGTAAGTACTTGGTGCCTTCTCTAAGTGGGGCTCCACGGCAAGCCCTCGGAACACAGGCAGATGAGCGAGAAGCATCACCCGGTTCTGGATCTGGCCATACAGTTCAGAAAGCACACCCACTACCTCCCCCTCTTCTTTTGTCCCAACATCCCTGAGAGGACCCAGAAGGGGAATCTGTTGTTTGCAAAGGAGAAAAATGACAGCTATAGGTTCAGTTGACATCGTGGACTACAAGTCATTTCTTAGGCACAGGACAAAACCATAACTGGCCCCCAGCACCAGAGCCAACCCCCAGATCTACCATCTGTCTGCAGGGGCCCGGTCCTGACATATGTAGTGGCCAGAACAGGTCCCACCAGGCTGCAATCTTGCCGGACGCCAGACCCTCGGAACTAGGGCTGGAGACTGACGCCCCCTGGTGGCACAATGCAGCTTCTGCGGCCTCACCTCCTTTGTTTTGCAAAGTGGAGACCAAGCCCAGGGCTTGGCGGGACAGCCCGACCTCCATATCTGTTTTGGGGATGTAAGCTGTTGTCTGGTGAAGCATTATTGTTCTTCTTGTTACCGGAAACCAGAATTGAGTGGAACAAGGCAGAACAGACATTTACTGAGACTTTCTTTATCCTCACTACCTGGAGGAAAATCAAAGCTCAGAGAGGCTAATGGAATTATTTTCCAGGGTCCCACAGAGCCAGGGGCAAAGCCAGGATTTGGACCTTTAAGCCCGCTATGCTAGATCCCTGGGGTAACACCTCCAGCCATCACACCCTCTACGACTCCCCCCATAACACACACACTTGTAGTGTCTTGATCTGGGACAGTAGAACCTCAGCGGTAAAAGGTCTTGCACTGCCTACTCAGGCTTCAGTGTGTCATTCAGACACAGCCAGTTACTGCTCCTTGGCCTGAGCTGGGGAGGAGGCTGGGGGTGGAGGAAGGGACGCGGAGCTGGGCAGACTCAGAGGCTCCTGGGGGTGGAGGTGAGGCAGCACTATTGGGATGGGGGGCTTGGGATTTCAAGCCAGAACTTGAGTCCTAGGTGGCTGTGTGGTTTGGAGCAAGGCTCTTCACCTCTGTGAGCCTCACGTTGCTCAGCCAAAACATGGGAAATTATAGCAATACTTTGACAGCCCCGCTTAGGTAAAAAGAGTCCAGATTTTGGAATTAGACTTTTGTTTTAAACTCTGGATTTCCCACTGGCTAGTTATGTGGTCTGAGGCTAGTTACTTAAAGTCTCTGAGTTAGTTTCTGAATCTGTAAGATGGGTCGTTGCAGGGACTCGGTGAGGTGACTGAGCTAGGAGCACACTGGAAAGTTCAAGGTTTTATGATGCTGGTTGATCACTGCCTTGGAAAGGAACTCCGGGAAATGGCTCTGGCACCCACTCCCCCCGACTCCAATACCCCTGACCCCAGGCACATGGGTTCTCATTCTGTACCCCATACACCAGCCAGGTCTCTCCCTGCCTGGGTCCCCACTCCTTTCCACATTGTCTAGTTACCTAAGGCATCTCTCCCCCAACTTCCCTGTTCCCACTTTGTCCTAGTCACACCTGGAAAGGAAGTCCTGAGTCCTCATCCTGGGATCTTGGAGCCCCAGCCTCAATCTTATGCCTGGAGGGAATTCGTGGGAGGCAGGAGGGGCAGTTCTGAGGCCTGGGACCAGAACCTTTCAGTCATCCTGAGGTCCTAGGACCCCCCATTCTTCTTGAACCAAGCCTGCTCTGGTGCCCAAAGGCAGATGGCATCCCACAGGAGACCTGGAGGCCCACTTTTACCTGTTATACTGCGGCCCTGTCCCCCTCCCGGCCCTGGCCCCAGGGCTGGTGCTGCGGGTACCAGGGAGACGGTGGGAGGAGGGGGTGAGGGCTGGGGAGTGAGAGAGGCTGACAGGAGGCGGGGACTCTGGGGGGCTGAGGACTATAAAGGGGCACAGGGGAGGGTAGGGACACCCATCCGGCCCTCAGGACTCAGGGTAAGTCGTCCCAACCTGGGGTGGGGGAAGGGGAAGGCCGGGCCCTGGGGGGGTCCTTGGGACTAGGGGCCTGGGGTGGGAGAAGGAGCTTTGCAGAGCAGAGAGGTGGTATTGGGAGGTCTGGGGTCCTGCTTGTGTCTGGCTCCACATCTGGACGAATCTCTCACCCTGGAAGAGCAGTCTGCTGACTAGAAGACTGAAAACGTGTGCGGGGAGTGAGTGGTGGCCGTGCACACAAATGTGACCGCAGCCTTGTGAGTGACAGGGTCCGAGGGTGCGCCCGTGCCTCTCGGCTGGGAGTGACACGGGCAACATTGTCATCTCCAGGACCTGTCCCTGAATGTCTACCCTGGTGGAGGGCAGCGGGGGGGCGGCAGACCCAGGGGTCCTGGATTTCTGTCCTTCGGTTCACAAGTTCATTCTGTGCGCTCCCACCCAGTCGGTGAGCTGGAGCACCTCTTCGTCCCACCCTGCATCTGCCTCCTCAGAGCCACCAGGCCCTGGATGCCATGAGTCCTGGGTCCCCTGCCCCAGGTCCCCACCTTCTCTGCTATGCTTTTTGACTTTGCCGAGGGCCTGGCTGCAGACTGGGGCTGCCGACCGCGCTCTCCGGGGCGGGCAGGTCCGAGGGGCCCTTCGCTCTGCCCCTTTGTCCCCAGGCTTGGAGAAATGGGTGAGGGGCTAAGGAGCTGGGCGGGTGGGCTCCATTCTGCCTCTAACTTCCCCACGCCTTGCTCCTCAGATGCCCGCCGCCCGCCACTTCCTCTCCCTGCTGCTCCTGCCCACCTGCGTGGCTCTGTGGCTGCCGCCGCCGCGGGGGGGCCCAGGGGGGCCCCCTGGAGCCAGTGTACCCGGGGGACAATGCCACACCAGAGCAGCTGGCCCAG
This sequence comes from Neomonachus schauinslandi, assembly GCF_002201575.2. NCBI lineage: Eukaryota > Metazoa > Chordata > Mammalia > Carnivora > Phocidae > Neomonachus > Neomonachus schauinslandi. The sequence continues at coordinate 41,381,573 of NC_058417.1, read as the reverse complement.
TATGCGGCTGAGCTCCGCAGATACATCAACATGCTGACCAGGCCCAGGTGTGTGCGAGAAAGAGAGAGAGAGAGAGAGAGAGAGAGAGAGAGATCCCAGTCCCCGCGGCCCTGGGCCCCGCCCCCGGCCCCAGCCCCAGCCCCTGCCACGCTCTGGGGAAAGCAGGGCATCTCCACTGACCAGGCCTGAAGCCCCAGGCCCCGGGCAGGGGGTGGGGGGGTGGGTGCCCAGGGTGGGCATGAGGCAGGTGAGCCGGCACGTGGGCACGGTGCTTGTCCCAGCTGCCTCTCCCCTGCCAGGTACGGGAAGAGAGACAGAGAAGAAACGCGGGACATCCTGGAGTGGGGCTCCCCCCGCGCTGCTGCCCCCAGGTGGGTTTGCTTCCCTGCTCTGTGTGCCTAGATCCCTGGGGCTGAAATGGGGGTGCGGGGAGGGGAGAACAAAGGCCCAGGGCTGGCCCGAGGTCTCCTGAGGGTGGGAGGACTGTCCCCTCCGACTGCCACGTTCTGCCCCCTCCTCACAGGGAGCTCAGCCCGATGGACTTGTAATGCCACCTCCTGCCTCCTTGGACTCCAAGGGCAATGCCGGCCCACCTCCCCCCTCTGCACCCTTGGCAATGGCCGAAGCTTGCTCCCTGCTCCCACGCAGACTAAATAAAGCAAATCCAAGTCAGAGCTTCTCTCTGTGTGTGTCTCTGTGGACCCCTGGTGGGGGCAGGAGTGGGCCAAGTGCTCTGGAGAGACAGGAGGAGGGGAGGGAGGCCCAGGAGGGAAAGGAGGGTATTGTCAGGGATCCAGAAGGCCTGCGGGGTGGTCAGAGCCATTCAGCTCATCCTCTGCTTCACAAAGGGGCAGGCCCAAAGGGAGGCAGGGACTCCTCCAAGGCCATTCAGCAAGTGAGTGAGGCTTGAATCTTCCCATTTCAGCACTTCTAAACCTTCCTGGTCAATACCTGATGACAACCGTGCCCCCAAACGCACCCCCACCAATGTTTTTCAACACGTAGGCACTAGGTGAAGTACGGATGTATACTAAAGTGTCCTTGGCACAGGGCCAGAGGCAACGACCCAGCCCGGAGGAGTGATTGTGTCAAGTCACCAGCTGCCCTCCTCTGGCAGGTCGGAGATGGGTCACTATGTGTGTTCAGTAGGAGCACAGCTCATCAGGGGGCACGGGGCCCAGCAGAAGCATGGCCAGCGCAGGGGGACTGTGATGGGGAGGGGCCTGGAGACGGTGTCCTGTGCAGACTATTGGGAAAAGGAGCTTACTGTGTGCCGGGGCGTGCAAGCCTCCCAACAACCCAGTGAGGGAGATACTGTTCTCCTCACTCTACAGAGGCCAAGGCCGAGGCTCAGCAAGCTGCGGCAGCTTCTCCCAGGTCCGGCACAGACAGCAGGCTAGTCCAGGCACATAGCACCAGCTTCGGAATCAGAGGAACTCGGCTCTGATCCCAAGATCTGCCCCTCTCTGTCTGTGTGTCTGTCTGTCTGCTACAACCTCTCTGAGCCTCAGACTCTTCATCCGTAGAGAAGGATGATAGGGTTGCAGTGAGCAAGACATGAAATAACACGTATGAAACATTGAGCATGTGGGGCACCTGGTGACGCAGTCGTTTGAGCGTCTGACTCTTGATTCTAGCTCAGGTCGTGATCTCAGGGTCCTGGGATCGGGCTCCGCACTCAGGGGGGAGTCTGCTTGAGAGTCTCTCTCTCTGCTCCTCCCCCCACTCACACACACTCTCTTTAAAATAAAAATAAATAAATCTTTTTTAAAAAACCCCAAACAACCCAGGTGTTTGCAGCCGGAGGGAGTGAAAATGCTGAGAATCCCTTGAACAATTCCTCTTTCAGCAAGCAAACCCATGGATGTGCTATTATGATCTCTGTGTGCACCCATATGCTCTAGGATCGATTTGTTGGAAATTTGAATTCCAACAAATTTTGGAATTTGAAGGGATCGTCATGGCAGGGATGGGTGAGAAGTGAGAGAATTAGAACCTTTCTGGTTCCTGGAAAAGAAACATTGAGCGTGGCCCCTTGACCCAGGTAAATGCTCAGTAAATGGGAGCTTCTCAGGGGCGGACTAGCCCCTGGCCAACCAGCTGTCGCCATGAAGCATGCTAGAAAGAGCAGCAGTGAGAAAACACGGGCTCCACACACGTGACGCTCCACCTGATGGAAGAGGGGCACAGCTAACTCTGTGGGGCTCCAGGACAGGGTTCTGGAAGGCAGGCCTCCCATGACTCCAAGGAAGCACCTTTGAAGAACGAGAAACTTAGAGAGAACTGCTCCTGAGAGGTATGAAGTCCCGGGTGTAGGAGCTCCTGGAGCAGCTGCAGGAGGGGGGACCCAAGGGGGAGTTCGGCTTTCTGGCAGGAGGTGGAGTAGCCAGGAGATGCGGCCACCCCTGGAGTCCAATCTGCGGATTCCACACTCCAGCTCTGGGAGGGTGAGGACCCGGATCCTGCCCTAGGGAGGCCCACACGGAGGACAAGTCTCGGTGGGCCCAGGGGCTTTGCCAGGACTTGCCCTTCTTGAGCACCCTGAGTAGGTGGGGATGGGGTAGTGTGTGTGTGTGTGTGTGTGAGAGAGAGAGAGAGAGAGAGAGAGAGACAGAGAGAGAGAGAACGGGAGGGAGTGAACATGTCTCTTGCCCGTTTTCCCGGGGCTGGGAGCACCTGTGGATAAGGGATCGTCATGGCAGGGATGGGTGAGAAGTGAGAGAATTAGAACCTTTCTGGCTCCTGGAATGGCTCTCCGGCCTCCCCCATGTGCTCCGCCTGAAAAGACGGGGCTGTGGGTTTGATGGATGAGAGGCTCCCCTTTCCTGGACTCAGCACCTCACCCTGATCCCAGGACAAAGACAATCGTGTTTCTCCTCAAGTCCTGGCTAGTCTGGAGTGTGCAAATGACCCGAAAGTGGATCCAGGCCCTAAAAGGCACAGGGCTGGAGAGGATGCAGCCACCAGGCAAATGCTTGGCTCAGGATGATTCTCACACCCAAGGGAGTGGCGGGGGGTCGGGGGGCGGGATGCAGTTTCAGCAGAACAAAGTTTGAATTTGGATGATGGAGGAGGAGGCTGAAGCCCCAGAATTTTCTCTGGCAGCCAAGGTGATAGGCTCTGAGTAGGGAGAGAGGTAGACACTTCCCAGGGGCAGGAATTAGGATCCTGCTCAGGACATACTGGTACTGGTGTGTGAGAGGTGGCTCGTGAGAGGTGCCTCTGAAGCTGAGAGCCTCTGCCCCTGCCCCCTGCCCCCTGCCCAGGCCTTCTGATGGGCACCCCACCAAAGGAGAGTGCCACCCTCCCACCCAGCTTCTCAGGGACAGGCCCCGCTGGGCTCATTGCCAGTCGGGCTGAGAGGGTCCTGGAGGCCCAGGCAGGACTTCTTCACCTTGAGGGGCAGGCAGAAGCCCTGCTGCTTGTTCCTGGGCCAACACAGGACATCCGGGGCCAGCATCAAAGCTGCCCTGCTCTGTGGAGACACTTGTGTGGGAGGGGATCCTGGATGGAGCCCCCTCCTTTGAGGTTGCTGGGACCTGCTCCTCTCGCCTCTGCTGGCCCTCTGGTTAGAGGCCCCCCCACCAAGTGGTGAACGTGTGTAAGTGGGGGGCAGGTGCATGGGCTGAAGGGAGGAGGCAGGACAGACCTGCAGGAGAGGTCTTCTCTCACAGTAGGAACTCCGGGGTCCTCTCTCCCCTTGAAGGACAGGTCCCTTCTTACCTAGGGCCCACAGAAGTCACCAAGCCATAGAGATATTTATCTTTATTCTTCTGGGGGGAGGGGGAGTGACGGAGGTGGGCAGATAGGAATTAAGGCTCCTTTGAGGATACAAAGGGGGTCGGTGGGCCAGGAGACTTGAGTCAGGCATCTGAGGTGTGGGCCCTGCCTGGAGAAGGAAGTCCCTGGGGCCCTGGTATCCCCCCCCTTCCCCCAGGGCTTCCTCTCGTTCCAGCCCAAGCTGCCCCCAGTTCTGTGGCTCCGGATCGGTGCCAGCTTGCCCAGGCTCTCCTACCTGGGGCCCTGGGAGGACAGCGGCGGTTGGGGTTTCCCAGCGGTCCGCTGGGGGGGGTTCGTAGCATTCGCTGGGAGGGGTTTCACGGTGTTTGCTGGTGCGGTTTTTGTGGTGTTCGCGGCTTTCTTGGGGTTTTTAACGTTTTTAGATTTCTTGGTGTCCTTAGACTTCAAACTGGGGAACAGGTCTTTGCACAGATCATGGGTGGCGAGGGCGGTGGGTGGGGTGCCGGGTGATGTCCGTGTCCTCCCGCACCCTCGGCCCGTCCTCCCTCCCTCCGGCTCTCCCCCCACCCCACCCCACCCCACCCCACCCCTGCCCACCTGCTGTTGAAGAGCTTCTCTAGGTACTTGTTGAAGTGGGCGAAGTTGGACATCCAGTCGGCCGCCCTGGGCTCGGGGGGCTCCCGCAGTTGCAGCTCCTCCCCCAGGGCACCCCGGGGCCACAGCCGAAGCGGCACCAGGCACAGCAGGGCCAGTGCGCACGCGCAGCGCAGAGCCGGCGCCTGGGGCGGGGGGAGGGGGCAGACAGAGCCGCGGGGTGTCACGTGACGCCCGCCGCTGACACCGGGCTGGTGGACTCAGCGACGCGTCGGTCCCCGGGACATCCCCGTGCCCCGGCCGAGTGGGGCGCACATGCGCAGTGATGCACCCACGCACAAAGCGCCGGGTGAACGGGGCGGTGGGGACGGCCGGGGAGGCACACCCCCGGCTGGGCCCTCGGGGGCTGCGGGGAGCCCCTGCTCAGCTCCCTGACCTCACCGGCCTCTTCCGCAACAACTTGCTCACCCCGCTCCAGCCTCTCCCGCCTCCTTGCTGTTCCTCAAACATGCCAGACCTGCGGTTCTCTTGCCTGGAAGACTTCCTCCCGACAGGGACGGGCACGGCCAACTTCCTCACCTCCTTCAGGCATCAGCTCAAACTGCACCTCCTAAATGGGTCCTACGCTGACGCCCCTATTCAGAACTGCAGCCCAGCCCTTCATCTTGCACCTTACCCTTGTGCGTCACCTTCTAACTTACTGTGTTCTCTGCTTTTTAAAAATTGTCATCTCGGGGCGCCTGGGTGGCTCAGTTGGTTAAGCGACTGCCTTCGCCTCAGGTCATGATCCTGGAGTCCCGGGATCGAGTCCCGCATCGGGCTCCCTGCTCGGCGGGGAGCCTGCTTCTCCCTCTAACCCTCCCCCCTCTCATGTACTCTCTCTCTCTCTCATTCTCGCTCTCTCAAATAAATAAATAAATCTTTAAAAAAAAAAATGTCATCTCTCCCACGAGGCACGCCCCTCCTCCCCCCGATGGAAGCGGCGTCACAGCTGGCCTCCGCCTGTTCTGCTCACTGATGTAGCGCAAGCACCCGGAACAGCGCCTGACGCTTGGCAGGTGCTCGACAGTACGTGTTAAGTGAATGACTAACGCAGCTGCACGCTGGAATGCCAGCCCCGGGGTCCCCACGTGTGCACCCAGCTGTGCACAGGGAACTTGATGCTGGCAACACACAGCACATCCCGAGATTCACACACTGTGGTGCCTACACCCGTGAGATGCACCCCTGGGGCCCTCAACCCTCTCTTGACCAGGAAAGCCCCTCACCCCACCACCCAAAGCAGGCACCGGAAACCCTGGCAGCCGTCCTGGCGGTCAGACTGGCAGAGGCTGCTACCCTGGTCTCATTCCTTCATGCCCCTCCGTCCCCTAGCTCCTGGAGAGCATAGCCGCCTGGGGTCCCAGACTCAGCTGCCAGACATTACCATGGTGCTGGGCAGGTGCAGGGCAGCACAGCAGAAGGATTTCCGGCAAGGACCTCCGAGGCCCTTTATATTCCTTCAGGTCCATGCCCCCTTTCCCACAAAGGCCCCACGCCCAGCTTGGCCTCCTCCTGCCCCGTGTCCTAACCTGGGAGTTGGGAACAGGGAGAAAGTGGGGGTGGAGGCACACGGGCTGCTGGCTGTCCTGATCTGGGCACAGTTCGTGCCAGGGGCCCAGTGGTGGGGGTGGCAGAGGCGGGAAGCACTGGGGAGTCGGGGTCACCTTTTGCCTCAAGTCTACAGATCCCAGGGAGGAACTGTCTCTGGGGTTGAGAGGGGGCTGTGCTTTGCCCAGGGACTGTTCTTGGGGTTGGGAGGGGGCTAGGCTGAGAGATCAGGTGCCCCTTCCCACCCAGCTGGGGGCTTAGCGCCCCTACTCCTGGCTTCCAGGCCTGCCGGCAGGGGCCTGGGTGAGATTAAGATTTCTGCCTTAGGATTGCAGGCCCTACTGATCATTCTGGAGATTTTCGCGGCCTGCCTAGCTACTTTGGAGACCCTGATGGGAGACCTGCGGAGCTTTCTGGAGTGTGGTGGGTCTCAGCTGCCTGAATGATGAACTCAGGGCTTGGGCTGCTTCAGGTCACAGAGCCTTGGCTGTGTGGCCGTTAGGGCCCCTCGAGCTGCTCAACATTGCTGCTTCTCTGTGGCGAGGCTGTAAAATGTGGAATGAAGCTTTTTCATGCCAATCCCCGCACCCCCAGAAGAAACACAGTAGGAAGAGCAGGGGCTTCTGGGTAGGAATCCTGACTTTACCACTTCCTGGCTGTGTGACCTTGATTAAGGGACATTACCTTCCCTGAGCCTCCGCATCCTCATCTGTGAAACGGAGCTGATCACATCTATAGCCTTAGGGCTGAGGATCCAGTGGAATGATGTAGCTGAAGCCCTTGGACAACTTCTGGCACACAGTGATTAACATATGTGAGCCCCTCAACTCAGGGATGCACTCTTCCCCCCCCACCCCCCGCATCCTCACTTCTTCCTTAGGGGAAGGGGTGAGAAACTCAATGTCAATGTCACCAAGTTTATGGGATGGCTCAGCAGCCAAGAGAGACAGGACGGCATTTCCACGGAACCAAGACTCTCAAGAAAAAGAAATGAGATTCCCATGATAAAATTCCATAGTACAAGTTGGGAGGAGAGATCTAGGTGTCAGTGTACCCCAAATCCCAACAAACAGGCTGTCTCTTACTTCACTTAGACACAAGCCCAGTGTTGATGACCCCATTCCCGAAAGAGCTCCAACGATGTGTCCTCTTGCAGCCTCGGCTGTGAGGACCCAAGCTGCCCTTACAAACCCTGGGGCTTCTCCACAAGGCCCCAAAGGTTCTCAGTCCCTCACTCTTCTGGACTCACTCACTCATTTCAGGAACTGTCAAGTTCTGAGGGATGGTGTGTATCTACCTGCCTTCCTGGTTCGGAAGATGAGAGTGAGCAGGTTGAGGAAGGAGGCACGAAGCACTCAAATATTATTATTACAATAATAATCACAATCCCAAGGTACTGTCACAATCATAAAGGCTCTGTGGAGCATACAGTTATATACTAATAACTGACAATTACTGCTGATGCTCAGTGCCAGGTACTGGGAGAAGCATTCTGTTGCAGTGTCTCTGATTTTAATGACACTTGCAGGCATTAACTCCTTTTGCATTTGAGGAAACAGGCTCAGAGAATTTAGGAGACTATCCAAGGCCAGGAGGCATGAGATTCAAGCTCAGGACTGACTCAGATCTGGAGAAGCAGTCCTATCTTCTTGGAAAGCTACCCCCAGTCAGTTACATACCTTTCTGTCCCTTGGGATTCAGGCCATCTGCAGTCCAGAGTCTCCCCTCAATCACCTCCTGGTCCCTTGGCCTGTCAGCTCCTCCCAACTCCAGTGGGGTTGCTTACCATGCTCTGCGTCCCCTCCTCACTCCCATTCTTCCTCCATCTTCTTGGCTCTGTTTTTCCCAGGGGCCTTTTTGAGTAAACTCTTCCCTGCTTCTCCAAGCCTGATGGTCAAGACACAGGCATTGGCATCAGACTGACCAGGGTTCCAAGCTTGACATCGCCGCTTGTTGGCTGTGTGTCCTGGACAAGTTGCTTTGCTTCTCTGAGCCCGGTGTCCTCAGCTATGAGGACCTAGAGCTAGGTCATGGGGCTATTGGGAGACAAAGCTGAGAGAAGGTTCCTCAGGCTTCTGGCCCGAAGTCTTCCTTGAACTTTGTGATTTGCCCCAGGACCCTTCAGAGAAATTCTCTCTTTTACTTAATCTGGCTTAAATTGGATTTTTACTTGCTACCAAGCCAGACCAAAGCAAACTGAAAAACCTTTGACTAATAAGCCTTCCATGACTCCCTGGATTAAGTCCAAACTTCTTAGCATGACATTTGAGGTCCTTCACAATTTGACCCCAGCCCACTTAAAAAACAAAAAAACAAACCTTCAAAAACAACTTTGGAGAAGTATAATTTAAACACAGTAAAAGTCACCCATTTGAAGCGCCCCATTGGAGGAGTTCTGACAAATATGTAACCACCCCCACAGTCAAGACACAGAACGTTTCCATCCCCTCGGCTAGTTCCCTCCTGCCCCTGTCCAGTTCACCTGGCCCCCGACGGCTGAGCTCATCTCTATAGATTAGTTTTGCCCGTCTTAGACTTCATGTAAATGGCATCAAACAGTATGTTCTTTCTGTCTGGCTTCTTTCACTCGGCAGAACGTTTTTGACATTCCTCCGTATTGTGAGGCGTATCAGCCATTTGTTTTTCTTATTGCTGAGTAGTACTGTTCCTTCAAGAGGATGTACCACAATCTGTTTACTTCTTCCCCTGTTCTGGATATTTGCATTTCCACCCACTCTCTTCAGCCACATCTCCTGCTCATGGACAGGCTCCTCCCTCGACGCACCTGTCCGACCCTCTACCTGCTAGACTCCAGGGGCCTCCCGAACAGTTCTTTCATACCCCCAGCCTTTGCTTGTGCTCTTCCTTCTATCTGGAACGAGTGTCTTCTACTCCTCCACCTTGCAAAATCGTGGGACTCGGTTCTGGCAATTCTTCTTCTGTGAAGCCTCCCCGGGCCCCTCCCTGCGCTGCCTTGGGCTCCTTGGATCCTCTCTGCATCCAGTTGCCTGACGGTCCTCACCTGCCTACGCACCAGGCCCATCATCTGATGATGATCCCTTACTTATTCCATCCTTGGCTGTGCATTGGAATCATCTGGAGAACTTTCCAGCTACTGTTGCATGGCTCTGCCCCCAGAGTCTGCATCTTGTAACTGAGCACCCACTTGATGGCAGGTACTGCCTTAGGTTCTGGAGTTCCAGTAGTCGATAAGATATAGTCACTATCTCCAAAGAACTTCACAGGAGTGGGAACAGGTGTTCCTTGAATGGACTAATTAATATTTCAAGAAATACCTACCAAGACACCCCTTCTTGGAAATCCCTGTTGGAAAGAAGGTTTTTATCTCCTTTATGAGCAGAGTGGGAAGTTGTCTCCTTGGATACATATTTTGATGGAGTTTGAAGGGAATTCAGGAAGCTAGTTCCAACTCCCAACCTCCCATTTTACAGATGAGAAGACCAAGGCCAAGTAGCCAGGTTTTCTGCACTGGAGGAGGAAGGTAGTCTCTGAAAGCCAAAAGTCTCTCCCATAAGGACATTTGGGCTAGCTGCTCTTGAGAGCTGCTAAGCTGTTCTCAAGCCCAGTGTCTGATGCCAAGTTAATAAAAGATTTAGGACACATTAGTAACAGTATTTTAATCAAATCTAGACAAATTCAAGATTACATTAAGCTGTGATGGATAACAGCAAAGGATCAACTAGAAAGATTACAAACTGTTTCTAAATGTTTATTTCTTTTAGTGCTGATAATTTTATGCATTGTCTCAAATTAAGTCAAATTTAAATGTTATTTAAGTTCAGCAGTTTTTGTGAGTTATCGTATTTTTGTAGATTGGAGAATAATTTATGGAAAATGAAGCAAGTTTCTTTACTAACAAAACCTGCTAAGCCAAGCTCTGCCATTTGCTTGCTGTGCGATGCTGGGCAAGTCACTGAGCTCCTCTGTCCTTTAGTTTCTTCATTTGTGCAGAAGTGAAAGCTAAAAATAGTACCTATGGAGTGAGGCGCAGCATCGACTGAGGACATACAACCTGGGGTCACATCCCAGCCCCACCACTTCGCAGCGTCATGCCAATGGGCAAATTGCTTAATCTCTCTGTACTCCAGTCTTTTCATCTGTAAAATGGGGTAATAGTACTCAACCGCCTCGGACAGTTGTTATGAGGATCAAAGAAATGTATACAGAAGCTAACACATAGCAGCGCTCATGTGGGTGATGGTTAGAGCAGAGCAGCAGCTCCTATTGCAGGAGAAGATTTTGAACTTTGAATAAGCTTTTTGAAAATCAACGAATGTAAATTAAGCAGTGGGGTGAACTAAGCAAATGCCCCAGACACAGTGGGAAGAAAAGATCTCCCCCCATTTCTCCTAACTCCATATCATCCTCCCTCTTCCCCCGGGGAAGAATGTAATGGGGCCCATCCGGCCGGCTGGCTAAGGGAGTGGGAGGCTGGGGCACATCCATGCTGTCAGAGGAGAACTCTGGGGGCAGGCACTCCCATGACAGCTCAGGGCAAGCAGGCTTTGCGCGTCAGTTGTGACCCTGAACGTGGTGACCTCGGAAGAGCAGTGGACAAGAACGCCGGGAGGCTTTGTGTTTGAGGGTTTGCCGCTGTGTGTCATGGAGCTGTATACCATGATTTCAATTCCTTGAAATTCTACTTTACTGTTAGATTTGCTGAGCTCTCCATGTGAGCCAGGTTTAGGGGAAGGGTGGAGAGAGACAGAAGGAATCAAGAAAAGGACGCTCTTGGGGCACGTGGGTGGCTCAGTTGGTTAAGCACCTGACTCTTGATTTTGGCTCAGGTTGTGATCTCAGGGTCGTGAGATCCAGCCCTGCATCGGGCTTCGAGCTGCGCATGGAGCCTGCTTGAGATTCTCTCTCTCCCTCTCCCTCTGTACCACCCGCCCCCACACACAGCTTGTGCTCTCTCTCTCTCTTTCTGAAAGGAGGAAAGGAAGGAAGGAAGGAAGAAAGGAAAGAAGGGAGGAGGGAGGGAGGGCAGGAAGGAGGGAGCTCTTTAGAGGGCCAGGAGGCTGGAAAGCAAGTTGACTGGATTCAGGTCTGTGGGCACAGGGAACAGGAGAGGAAGGACAACTGGGAGAATGGGGAGCCCTCCAGGAACCAGTGCCAGTAGGTTGGAAGGAAGGGGAGAACATGTGTGTATGTGCGTGCGTGCGTGCGTGCGTGCGTGCGTGTATAACAGGGAGGCAACCACCAGAGGAACTCAGGCCCATTCAGGCTGTGAAGCTGGCTGATAGGAGCTCACATCCCAAGACTGTCATTGGGTTGAAGATTCAGTACTGGGGAGAACAGAAGGTCCAAAGAGAACTTCAGGACTCAAGCCCATGCCTGATCTTTGGAGAAAATCCAGTTGGACCCTTGAATTATAGCAACTGAGTTTCTGATGCCAGGGGCTCAGGGACTGGGGGGTGCTAAGTGACTCCGGTCAAGTCCTCCTCAAAAGACCTAAGATCCTAGTAAGTAAGAGAGGGAGAAAGTGAGGATAGGAAACAGAGTCGTGGGGGGCTGAGGAGGAGGGGTCAGGAAAGGAGATGGTCAGCATGAGAAGGGCAGCATGAGAAGGGCAGTGAGGGGCCCAGGGAGACTTTCAGGGTCCTCGGGAGGTCTCCTCCTCCGCCTCCTATCCCCAGCCCCAAAACCGCAATGGGGGAAGCAGGTTTGGGCTGCTGGGGAGGGTGCTCAGAATTCCACAGTAGCAGAGACTGGCACTCCCCTAACTCACATATGCACGCGCGTGTGCATACAAACACATACACAGCACACACACACAGCACACGGACCCACGCAGGCTACACGTGCAGACACGTGTGTGTGCGTAGACACAGCATACAGTTACCCCATTTGTGCATCCACGTAGACACACAGGCGATCACAAACCCACTCACGCGCGCATAAACACACCCACGGACACGTCCCTGCGCATACTTCAGGCCCTTCGGGTGTGCCGTCCGCGTGTGCTGTGCATGTCTCCCAGGTGTCCGCCCGCCTGGCTCAGGAAGGCCCAGAGCTCCTGGGGGAACACGGCCACCCACGCATATCCTTTTGCTGGTCTTTGAGCGGGGCAGGGGATGATGGAGAGGGGCACGCCCAGGGGGTTCCTGCCATAAGCACTCACCATGTCCCCCACTCCCCGCACCTCCAACACAGACCCTGAGGCCTGCTGCACTGGACCCACACAGTCCCAGTCTGCTTCGGGGGATGGTGAGCCCTCCCACGCTCTGTAGCCACGGAGGTGACAGGGCAGCCCTGCCCCCAAAGGCTCTGGCCTGGAGAAGGGCAAGGGTGGTGGCGGGAGGCAGAGATGATCGGACTTCTCCCCCTCTCAGGGCCCACCTGCTCCCCACGGCAGCACAGAGCAGGCAGCCGGAGATGGAAAAGCCAGAGGCCTTGGAGCCCCTGTGGGAGGGAGAGGAGGTCCCCCACTCTGCCCTCAGGCACCTCAGACAGGAGAGGTGCACAGCGTGGGCCCAGGGTGGCTAAACCCCAATGCATAGGGCAAGAGAAGATTCCGGCCGGGAGGCTTGGAGCTGAGCAGTTGGCACCAAGCAGGGCTGAGGGCGAAAGAGCTTTTGCTGTGTGTGGCAGGGGAGGGGCAGAGAATGGCTCTGGGACTGGGACCTCCCTGCTTTCCTGGGAAGGGGCATGGCCAGGGCCTGCCCTGGGTAACCCTGCTCCCCTGCCATGGCTCACAAAGCACTTTTGTATGGGTCACCCCCTCCTGGCTACGCGGAGTCTGTGAGGTGGATATTACCCAGCCCAGGCCAAACGACTTGCCTGAAGTCACCCAGCAAGCTGCCCTAATGCTTTCCATAGCCCCTGTCCCTGTCCCTTCCGTCTCTGCCCCAACCCACTCTACAAGTGCTCCCTTGGCCCAGGGCACAGGGGGTGGGAAGCAGCACAGGGCGTGTGTGCGTATGTGCGTGCGTGCACTCCCGCGCACGCAGCCCTCTTCCAGGTCACCAGTCCTAGTGGGGACGCTCCTCTCTGCTTTCTTTCTGTCTCCAAACAACAACCGAGTGCCTCACACAGTCCTCAGGGCATGTATTCCCACTGTCTAGAGCCTCCCCCCACTCTCTTCCCTTTGACCCCTCACCCCTGCCCTCTCCAGGTCTACAAGAGGGCTCCGAGGCATCACTGGCTTGTGAGGGTCTCCAGCAATGGATATTGGGTTACTGGGGGGGCTAGCAAGGCTCCCTCTCACTCTTAGGGTCTGCACTGCCTTTTGCAAGCTCATCCCTCTGCTCTGGTGATGGGCTACCTAGGCCTGGCCCCCTTATACAGTGTCCACAGCAAAGCCCTTGGCAACTTGGTGGGAGCAGGGGAGGAAGGAGAGGATAAAAGTGGGTGGCACAGATGGGACCAGGCAAGATGCCACTAATGCTTGTGTGGGCAGTGGGAAGAGGACATACTATCCATACCAGATACCTGTGGAACCAGCAGCCCTGGGATGCGCCCCTGCCTGCCCCAGGAGGACCTGAGGTCAGTTATGGGCACACCAGATATCCAGGGACAGAGACTAAACACCCACTGCCCAGATGGCACCCAGCTAGAGCCTGTTCAACCCGGACCCAAAGGGGAGCTGCATGTATGGAGCACCTTCTGTGTGCCTTGTATTTTGACAGTCACTCTACATGGGTCCTCTCCCTTGGGGGGTGGGGGTTATCCCCATTGTATAGATGAAAAAATTGAGGCTCAGAGAGGTAATGTGACTGCATATATATATGCAGTGAGAGTTTCAAACTTTTTTTTTTTTTCCCATTGAGAGGTACATCCAAGAGAAAAGGTTTCCAGAACAAGACTGGCGAGTTGCAGGGGTCAGGGCGACGTGAGGGTGTAGGCTTGCGATAGCTGTTGGTGGCCCCTGCTGGTCGTTATCGCGAGTGCAACATCACTCTATACCACGCCAGATCTGCTAGAAATTCAGAACAGCCGCTTTGAGTTTTATTTCTCTCCGTGTCCTGACTCTCAAAGCCCTGCGATGAACATCCACCAGAGGAAAACCCTTGATTTTAGGGGAAGCAGAGACACTCACTGCACCCTTGTGATCTGAGGAGGCAGGAAGGCAGACTGAGCTAATTACAGACCACAGAGGGAGAGGATGCTAACCCCCCGGCGTCCCCCACTCTTCTGCACCCAGGCCCCCCACCCCAAGGGGCAGCCGCTAACTGCCATGGGATGCATTTTGGACCCCTCCAACCTGTTTCCCTTCTCAGCTACTCTATTTCCCGCCAGTAGCACTCTCATTCCTTGGGGCCCACTTACTGCACCTCTGGTAGGACGCTCAACTATACCACCAGAAAGTCCTTTTTGTGTCTGACACCGCCCACCTTCCTTGACCAACACCCTAGACTCGGAGCCAGGCGATCAGGAGCCAATGACTCTGGTATCCGACTTGGTACTACTGAAGCTGGCACCTTGTCTGAAACAAAATAGGAGCATGGTACTCTGCATCAAGAAATTCTTCTTCCCACACCGGAACCTCACTGGGCTGTTGGGAGAATCAAACAATTTATCAACTGTAAGGTCCTGAAAAGATGTGAAGGGCTGGCATTCTGTAAGGCCCTTTTAGAGAGATACTTGATACCCGTCGACTGACAGTTACTGGGGGTGTGGGTGGGGGAGGCAGTTTGTAAGAATAACGAATTGGATTCCACCTCCCTAGTGGGCCAGAATCTGGGATTCCACCTTGTCTTGGGGATCCTGAATGGGATTGAAGGTTTGCTGTGGGTTGCTGTGGCATAATAGTTGCCTGATTGAGAAGAAGTAATTAATATTTCAGAGGGATTCAAGATCCTTCCACTTCCCAACCAAATGCAATTAGTTGAGTGATTCTCTGCCCAGAGGTGGACAGGTGACAGTGGAGGGTAGCCTTCATAATGGGAAGGGGACTTTTTTTCTGAGTTGAATTAGGAGGATCTTCTGGTTTGAGGGCTGAGGAGAGGGTTGGAAACAGTGTGCTCCCTCAAGCCTCAGGTTGGAAACAGAAACCTGCAATTTCAGTCTCCACCATGTGGGGTCGCTAACTAACTTTCTTCTCCTCCCTCAGTAACGGGGTGGGGGGAGCTCAGAGGCGCCAGGCCTTTCAGCAGAGTTTGGCCTGGTTTTATGGCTTTTCCCTATATCTATATACCCAAATTTATCCCCTCCAGAGCTCAGGGGTGAATTGAGTCTCTTGGGGCCCTGGGGACCAGTCCCCTGTTTCCTGGATGGATTCCCAAGTAAAACCCATTTCTGAGATTTCCAAGCAAGTTTCCAGGACACAGTCCCATTTCCCTCCCTTCCTTTCTTCCTCCCTCCCTTCCTCCCTCCCTTCCTTCTTTCTTTCATTTTATTTCTTTTTTTTAAAAAAGATTTTATTTTGGGGGTGCCTGGCTGTAGAGCATGCTACTCTTGGTCCCGGGGTTGTGTGTTCAAGTCCTCATGTTGGGCCTGGAGCCTACGTAATAATAATAATAATTAATAATAATAATACATTTATTTTTAAGTAATCTCAACACCCAAAGTGGGACTCAAACTCACAACCCGGAGATCAAAAGCCATAGGTTTCCCCGACTGAGCCAGCCAGGCGCTGTGGTCCATTTCTGGTCTTAGGAGTCCAGCTAGCAAGAAAGAGGGACGATCTCTGCATATTCTGGAAGACACTTAGAGGGGTTGGGGGACACTGAGGTCAGAGAAGTACCGTGGCTGGCCCCATATGCTGTCTGAGCAGAGGGTGGTCTCCAGGCTGAACCTACAAGTATTCCAAGGCCACACACTATCTTTTACCAGCAGGTCTGGGGTGGAGCTGGAGGCTGGCGAAGGCAGACACCTAACTGGGTTTAACACTTTATTTACTTCTTGAGATGGGACTCTGAAGAAGGATAGCGAGTTACTTCTTTCCGTATTCCGTAAGCAGGGGGTATGGACCAGCTCTCCCATCCAGACTTAAAATAAGATCTCGAATTCCCTCTGGAAGACGTTTCCCCCGTCTTCGCAAATTCTTCCAGAGACTCTGGGATCCAGCTATCCACCATTCGAGTCCTTCGAAGCTGCCCCTGAGCCCGAGACCCTATGGGGATGGGTCTCCTGCCCCTTGGGGATCTCCCTAAACTCCTCCAGTTCCTTTTCCTAATTGGGAAACAGGATAACGGGAAAAGGTGAGGCACGCCCGGAATTGAACCGCGGCTCTAAGCTGAGAGAAGGGAGCGGAGTAATCTTTCACCATCGCCCTTTTAAGGGATCGCTGGGCGCCGAGGGACGCTAGTAGTGGGTACGAATCCTAGCCCCTGCTTCCCCGAGTGGAAAGCGAGCAGGGGATCTCCCAAACCACTACCTCCCCGCCTACCCTCTAGCTGCACAGAAAGACGACTTTCTCCGGCTTTTCGAGCTGCATCCAGATCCCCCTCCCTTCTTCTCCCCTCTCGGTCTCCGCCCCCTCGCGCAGAGGAGGCCTCGCCGCTTTAAGAGCCGGGGTAGCGATTGACAAGCAATAAACGCGGAGCGCGGGGCTGCGCGGGAGCCGCACGGAGCTAGGGGCTGCCCGGGGCGCAGGTAGGCGCCCCCCGACTCCCGGGCCAGCGCCCACCCCCGGGCCCCTTGTTTCCTCTTCGTCCAGGCACAGCCCTATTCTCTGGGTCGGGTCTCCCCCGGCCCCTTCCCTCAGGCCGGTCCCCTCCCTCTCCACCTCCCGCCTCCCTCCTTTCTCGGGGGCTCCTAGGGAGAAATCAAACCCCGCTGCTTCTTGATGCTGGCCCGCGCGGTTAGGGCTCCGGAGTAACATCGGGCACAGAGCTGGTGAGCTGTGCGAGGCTCCGGTATCCGCGAGGCCTCTTCGGGGGCTGTGCGGATTCGGGGGACTTTGGAGCCGGGCATTACGTAAGAACCGCGCTGTTAGCGCTTCCGGGGGGTGGGGGCGCGCGACAGAGGTTGCGTGGGTCCCGGTGCCCCCCCGGCCCTCTTGGGAGGCCAACACCTCAACCTTCCCTGGGAGGGGGTCCTGGGAAGGGGGGCGCACTGCTTCTTTCGCCTCCCAGGCTGTGGGGAGGGCGGGTCGGGGTCGGGGGCCAGGGTTAGGGTCTGGAGACCTGAGGGCGGATCGGTGCCAGGAGAGTAGAGCCGGGGTCAAAAAGTTAGGTCAACTATGGGGGGGAGGGAGAGTGAGGACGGGGGCGGGGGGGCATCCATTCAGTGACCTCATCCCCTGGTCTCCCGCGGGCGCGCTCGCAAAGAGCCTTCTTTGATGGCTCGCAACACGCCCCCCCTTCCCCCAGGTCCTAGCGCCCAGCCAGTTAGGGCCCGGCTCGTGGGGCGGGGGCTATCCGATAGTCCGTGCGTGCAGGTCCGCACGTCTCTAGACGCACCCCCCCCCCCATCCCTCAGTCTGTCTACCCCTCCCCACGACCTATCGGTCTTCAAAGCGCCTTTGTCAGACCTTTCTCTTCAACATCTCTTTGTACGTGTATTAATGGAGGGATGGGTGGGTGGGAGGTTGGAGGAAACCTCCCCCTTTCGCGCCTGGTCCGCATCACTTACTGACCCTGGGTGGTGTGGATAGTCTGGAGGTAGGGGTGAGAAGACACCGAGGCCCAGGCGTTTGGAAGCCGAGGTGCGCGTTCCCAGAAGCCTGGGCCCCGGACCTTGGCCCGTAGCCAGGCTGGCTTGCCTGGCACTGCTGTTCTCCTGCGGGCACAAGCCGGGCCCCGCCCTCCCAGAGGACGGGGTGGGGGTGGGGAAGAGCCAGCCGACGCTGTGGGAACTGATTACCCAGAGAAAAACCCAGGCAGGCTGGGCAAGACTCCAGGGGACAGGATCCTCCCTGCCTCTTCTCACCTTCCAGTCTCTAAGGAAGGAGGATGTCTGGAGTCCCCCTGCCAGTAACTGTCAGGGAGAACAGCAGCAGCCAGGAGAAGGCTCCAGGTTCCAGGTGGTCAGGACCTTGGGTGGGGGAGGAGGGAAGGCATAGGGACAGCAGGGCTTGGCACAGGAGATCTGGGCATTTCTCCCAGCCTGGGTGCTAGCCTGACGGGGGTGCCCTTCTTTTCCCTGAAAACTCCTTTCTTCCACGTCTTTAGGGAAAGACCCAGGAAGAAAGGGAGTCATCCCCCAACCTTTGTAATTTCTGCTACCTGAGCTCGGGTGACCAGCTCTGGCCTGGGGGCGGAAGGGATGGGGCTAGAGAGGGTTTTCTTAAAACCTGGTGATGGTCCCTCTGGGTAGAATCCTTTCTTAGGGGGAGGGGAAGTTGTGGCTCCCTACCCCCGGGGCCCAGCAGGCGTTCAGTCTTAAAGTGGGCGCTGCCAGCTGCTTCGCTCTTCTCTCCTCACCCCTGCTGTGAGCCACTGCCTCTAGTTGTCATGGCAACTGGGAATTAGGGTTTTCTCCAGCAGTAAGTGCCCGGGAAGGCAAGGGGAAGAAGGGTAGCGGTGCCCCCCTGCACCCTCCCCTGGAGAATAAGGAGCCCCGTGCTTTCCTTGTCCCAGCTCTGCACTAAGAAGGGGCAAAGGGAGAAAGAGGAAGTCAGAGAGGCCTCGGGAAAGTATGACTTCATTTCTGTCAGCCAGACAGACAAATGTTTGTAGAGCATCCACACTGGCTAGGGTTGGGATCCAGAAGCAAAACAGATGTAGTTCTTGACTTCATGGAGCGTACAGTCTGGGAGTGCTCCTCTTTCCTGCTTTTGACTCAAATTCTGGACTCCTACCATCCCCAAAATAAATAAAGGACAAATGGCAGGCAGAAACAATTTTTTTTTTAAAGAGTCATAAAACCTGGGTGTTCAATGTAGCTCTCTTTATTAGCTTTGTGACCTTGGGCAAAGCAATTAACCTCTCTGATCCTCCGATCTCCTCCTCCTGGGAGAAAGGGGCATGTAATATCTGCTCTTCCTGCCTCCCAGGACTGTGGGATCATGCAGTCTCTGGGGAATGCCCTGATCCTGAGGGGAGGCCCTTCCTAATTCCTTCCCCCATTGCTTTGCCATTGTGCTTTCTCATTCTTTTCTCTTCCCTCCTCCAGGAGAGACATTTCAGGGCCCTTGCAGACCTCACCATGCCAGTTGCTGCCACCAACTCTGAGTCTGGTAAGAAGGGGCTGAGGATGTCCGTTTGTGTCTGTGGTTCCGGAAGTGCCAGGCAGGGACTTGAGGGGGGAGAGCGGCAGCCATCAGGCACTCTGGCAGCCACCTGTAAGAATAACCCTTCCCCCACCGCTGCTCCATCCTGCCACTCAGCCTTTCCTTCAGGCAGCTTCTATGGCCCCCGCTGCACCTGCTCCAGGGTGGGGCCAGAGACACAGCTCAACTCATCTCCGCGGAGGGCAGAGGCACGCACGCTCCAGAGATGATCCGCAGTATTGCCAGAGGGCAATGGCCTGGGACCAGGCTGGTTGGTGAGGTGGCCCTTAGGATCTGGCCCTTGGAGGATGGCTTGGGGGTGGAGGACAGCCTGGGGCCACCAGATGGGTAGAGTAAAGCAGCATGTGCCAGAGATGGGCGTGTGGCTGTGTGCGTGGAGAATGCCAGCTCAGGAAGCCTGCACTTGCTTCTGTGGGAGGTTGTAAGGCAAGGGAGCGGGTCACCCAGATGAGCTAGGAAGCCTCAGGAGCAAATTTCTTACCTCTTGGAGCCTGTGTCTCTTCTATAAAGAGGTTGATGTGAAACTCTAAGGCTATGATGCGGAAAGAATATTCCTGATAGGAGTATTCACAGTTATGCTCTGCTGCTGGGTTATTACCTCAATTAGCCTGTGACTTTAGGTCCTTTTTAGGACCTAGGCTTTCCCATCTGTAAGATGAGGTGATTGGATAAGAGAAGTGTTCTTAAATTTTCTTGGTCCTGGATTCCTTTTTGAGAATCTGATGACAGCTGTGGGCCTTCCTCATAGACAAATGCTTCTCTATGCACAACATCTGCATTCCACTTTGGGGGTTCATGGACCCCGTGTGCAGTCAGGGACCTCCCAGGTGCAGATCCCTATGCTAGAGGCTATGGGCCCTCACACTGCAGTTGGCTCTGGGTTCGCTCTGATTTGTCTGACATTCCCCTGCCTGGATGCCTCCTGCCCGTGCAGCCCCTTCCCTTGCTCCAAGCCTGCTGCTGCCTCTGCAAGCCATTCCAGGCCTCCCAGTTTGGTTAGTATGTCTCTCCTGTCCCTCCCCTCCGAGAAAGTGAACCAGGACAGTGAAGGCTGCTGTGGGTGGGCTAGACCCTAAACTGTGATACCCTTGCCCTCCAAGAAAGACCTTTTCTCCATGTAGTGGAGGAACTGTACTAATGGCCCCCAGCTTTGGCAGCCTTGGAGGGCTCAGTGCCCCCACCTCGTGTCCAGCCTGCTGAGCCCCCTGGGCTCTTTTCCTGCTCCAGGCTGCCTGGGCCCCACTGTAAGCTGCTTAGGGGTTAATTAAGCCCATCTCTGAGCCTGTGATTAAAGGCCTCTCGATCTGGAGCTGCCCAGTAAACCCATTAATAGTGCCTGGCAGGGGTGTAGAGGGGGGAGAATTTGACTTTCCTGCTGTAGGCCACTTGATGGGGGCATGGTGGGGGTACAGTGGGGTCCAGGCAGGGAGTGGAGGCCAGGGCCTGCTTCCTCTGAGGACCCCTGGGGCCCTTGATCCCCTGGGTGTTATGCCCTGGGCTACTTCTGCCTTCCCATATCCAAAGGAAGGAGCACAGGAACTAGCTGCTTAACCTCTAGGATCCTGAGTTTCCTCTTCTGTAAAAAGATGATGTGTGACCCAAGCTATGAGTCTCTTGGCCCTTCCTGCAGGCGGCCCTCTCTGCCCCCATCCTAGGCTGGATTGGCTCCTGGCATCAAAAATCTAATGATGGGCCTGCTTCTTCTCATTTGGTGGCCATTACACTTCCTACAGGCCCTATAGGAGAGATAGCTGTGGTCAGGGTCACCAGCCTCTGAGGTCAGGGTCACCCTCCCTCTCCCCGCTCCCTTCCCAGGGAGATTCCAGCCTTGGGATCTGCAGGGTGAAGCCAACAATTCTCTTCCCTATGGGTCAACATGGCCACTGTCATTGTGGAGGGGAGATGGTATGAGTGTATTCTTGCAGAGAGACCCAGCTCTACTTCTAGTAAAGTGGAGGGGCCCTTTCCTGAGGGTTGAGGACAGGCTGAGGGACATGTGGGCTATGGCATGGACTGAGTGTTCAGAGAACTTGCCCCGGGAGTCTCCAGACCTGGAGCCCTACCCTCTCTGCCCTCTTTACTTGACTCCCTCTTTTCTTTGGATCACGGCTGGGATGTGGGCCGTTTTGAGGTGGAGCTGTCCCTTTAAATCTCTCCTGCATCCCTGGGTTAATGTCCTGGTGTGTAATCCCTCCTGCTGCCATGGCAACCAGGGGTGCATTTCGACCTGGTGCCACTCCTCAGGGAATGGCTGTCTGGTGGCAGCAGCAGCTGGTGGTGTCCTCATGGTACAGGGTATCAGAGGAATGGAGGCACTGGGCTGGGGTAACTGCCAAGTCCTTTGCTCCTGCCCACCAGGGTCCCTGATGCAAGAATGCACCCTCACCTTTTCCCTTCCAAAATGCCAGACTTGCCTACCAGGCACCATCCCTGACCTAAGGGGAGGAGCTAGTGCGAGATGGGGGAGGGGGGGGGCGCTGCTGAGATGAGGGGTCAGACTGTGAGGCTCCCCTCCCAGCCCAGGGTGGTGCCGCTCCCTTCCCCTCCTTTTCCTCCCTGTCCCCCCTACCTCCGCCCCCCATGGCTAGCAGGTAGGGGGAGGCATTTGGGGCTTGAGGTATTTGCCCAATGCCCAAGTGGTGCCCCTGCTCCTGGCCCAGGACTGAGAGTCATTCTTGGGGGCTTCCTTTGATCCTGAGGAGGGCATGGTAAAGGAAACGGCGCCTGGAGAAGGAACGTAGAGGTCTGAGGGCAAGAGGAGGAAGTGGCATGCATGTTTTAGAGGAGAGACTTCCAGAAGGTGGGGGGGGGGCGGGAACAAGCTGGGGCCAAATCCCCACCCCGCCTTGGGTTTCCCGCCCCTGGGCTGTGAGAGGGGGCGTCTCTGAGCACCGCCTCGGTTCTGAAGGGGCAGCGGGGGTTAACCCCCTGCCCCGCAGACCTCCCCTCAGCCGCCCCCTCCTGACCCCCGCTGGTGCGAACACGGGGTGGGGGGGATCGGGCCCCGGGAGGACCGAGACTCTCTTTCCCACCGCCCCACTCTCAGCTCCTGTGCCGCCCCCTCCCCACCCGGCTGCTCCAGTCGGGGCTTTGGCCAATCAGCAAGGCGGTCAGGGAGACTGAGCCTTGCTATTGGCTGATCCTGCAGAGGGCGCTCCCCGAGTCCCGCCTCCTGGAGCGCTGCCCTTCTCGGGCTGGCAAGGCAGCGGCAGCTGCGTGGAGGCTACTCCAGGAGCCCCGGAGCCGGGGGTGGGGGGCCACCATGGCAGGCAGCCCAGGCAGCGGGGCCTCCTTGGAGGGTGTATCCCTGGGCTCTTCTGAGGAAGCTGATCTCCGGAGGGAAGGTAGGGAAAGGCGGGGTGGGGAGGCTGGGGGCGGGGCGGGGGGAAAGCTGGCCCCTTCATCTACCCTCCTTCCTCGGGGTTTGGGCATCTGGAGAGGGTGCCCCGGGAGCGGGCCCTCGGGAGCCTAAGGGAGCGGGCCTGGGCAGAGGGCATTAACTCCCCCCGGGCTCTGTCCTCCTCCAAGGCTGACAGGCTTGTGAGTCTGTAGGTGAGGATGGTTGGGGAGGGTGGATCCCAGGATACCCTGGCAGAGTGGGAAGGGTCCCTGCCCTGGCTTCTTTCCGAGGCCACTAAGGGCCTTGCAGGTGTCTGATCAATACCAAGCCCAGGCCTGGGCAGGAGGGGTCTAGAGGGCAGGCTTAGATGTTGTTTCTGGAGAAGGTGAGGAGGAGGAGGGGAAGAGGGGATCCCTAAGCCATGTCTGCTTCTCCAGTTTCAGTGCCCCCTCCTCCCCATCCCTATTCCCTCCTGGAGGAGGGGGCACTGACAAGAGTAGTGAGAGGAGCCAGGGACTGTACCCAGGCCCCCTCCACGGCTCGAGCGCTGTTATGTAGATGCAGGCGTGGGTGGCTGGGTGGCAGAGTAATGATACCTCCTGCCCATCTCTGCCCCCAGCTGGGCACACTCTGCTCCTCCCTTCCTCCCCCCAGAACCTGCCACAGCCAGGAGCTCCCACCTCCGTGGGTGGGTACAGACAAGCCCTACCTCAGACCTCAGCAGCCACTGCTGTAGCCCAGTGTCAGGTGTTCTCACGTCCTTGGTTATGTCCCATGCCAGGCTGAGAGGTTGCTGATCCTTGGGCTGACTTGGTCTAACCTCTGCCCTTTGGTGCCCACAGCACCCCAGGGTGCCTGTCTCCCCAGCTCCTGTCAATGTTCTGGGCCGCATCTTTGGCTTCCTATGATCTATAGTAACTTCTCAATGATAATAGATCACTCTCTGTCAGAGCTGAAGGGCCTGTAGACCCTGTCTAGTTCCATTCACCCATTTTACAGGAGGGAAAGACTGAGGCCAATGAGAGACCGTGACTTTTGGAAAATCGCATGGAATTAGTGGTGCTATTTGTACTCTGGCCTCCTGCATGGCTGCCTGCTTGATTACACTCAGGGACGTGCTCCAAGTACTCTCTCTCCTATCCCTGAGCCCCCTAGGTGCAGGTGGCTGAGTCCTGGGACTTCAGCCCATCCAGAGATCAAGTGAGGAGTCTGTGGCTCTCTGGTTCAAGACAGAACCTGGAACCTGACAACTGCTTCCCTTTCTCCCCTCCTCCCACCTCAGAGTCCATTTCCTGCTTCCTAGACCCTCCCACCTGGCCAGGTTGGCATTACCTAGGGCCTAGAGGACAGGTCAAGGAAACTGTCCCCCTCCCTCACCCCTAGACCTCTGCCCCAGGCATTCAGGGGCCGGGAGTGCCTGTGCTGGGCAGGGGGGAAGTGCTGCTGGAGGGGGGTCGTCTTCTGTGGGACACGGGGTAGGAGGGGTGGGACGGCTCTGGTGTGTTTTGGTCTCCTGTGCCCAGCTGGTTCCTGTGTCTCACTGCCCGCCCCTTCTCCCCAGCCATGCAGCAAGTCCTGGACAACCTCGGATCGCTCCCCAATGCCACGGGGGCTGCAGAACTGGACCTGATCTTCCTTCGAGGCATTATGGAAAGTCCCATAGTGAGATCCCTGGCCAAGGTACAGTGCTCCAGGGAGGTGGGCCTAGGGAGTTTATGGGGTGTTGGCCATAGGGTGCCCAGGAACGGGGCATGTGGCCCAGAATACCCGTGGAGGGGCTCTGCATGAATATCCGTGCCCAGGTGATGAGTCTTCATGACTGCAGGTGGCCGGCTGTCCCGTGCCTGGCCAGTGGGAGTGTGGACAAGCCCATGAGGATGCGTGTGACTGCCAGCTGGTGGGGGGTGGGACTGGTGCCTGTGCATTGGACTCTCCAAGAGTTCGTCCTGCCTGTCCCCTCTGCCTTTGGGCATTTTGTGCAGATGTCTTTTTAAGGTCACCTGCCATGCTTCAGGTGGGCGAGAAACTCACTAAGAGAGAAAGTTATTAAACAATTTGGTAATGGCCATGATAGAGGCAGATGCAATAGGTGTTTTAGGAACGTAAAGGACAGATGCCTAACCTGGTCTGGGGTAGCCAGGGAAGGCTTCCTGGAAGAAGGGCCGCTTGAGCTGAGTCTGGAAGCCTGAGGAGGAGGGGGAGGGCGTTTGGGGCCAAGGGAAGAGCTTGAGCAGAAACAGAGGTGAGAAAAAGCCAGAAGTCTGGGGGGCGTGAGGCTGGAGCTTCAGGTACGAGACAGGGAGTGTAAGCTGCAGACATGCTCACGGGTTGTGGAGGGCACTGGGGGCTGTGCTGGGGGCTTGGGCCTTGTCCTGTGATGTCCTGTGAGTGACGTGGAAACTTTCGTGGGTTTTAAGCAGGGGCGTGATGATGGGACATGGACGTTTTAGGAGCATCCCTCTGGCAGCCACATGGAGGATGGTTGGAGGGTCATGGCTGGAGCTGGAAAGGCCAGAGTTGGGGATGACACTGAACTAGACCTGTGGTAAACCTAGGTCTTGAGGGAGGGGAGGATGAAAGAAGTATTTAGGAAGTGAATTGGCAATGCTTGATGTTTGGGTGTGGAAGGTGAGGGGTGGGCGTAGCAAGGCGCTCAGGATTCTGTACAAGGGAAGTAAGAGGCTGATGCCACCATCAGCTCAGAGGCAGGGTTGGGGGGGTGGGAATGGGGTAGAAGGGCGCCCCCTTTCCTGGGGTAGAGGCAGTGGAGCTCCAGGGAATCATGTCTACTTGCTCAGATTTTTCAGAGAAGGGGGGCAGTTGTCTGCTGGAAATTAGGGGTCAGGGTTGAACCAGTGGATTTGGAAATGAAGACTTGACTAATCGCTGAAGGGAGGGGAGAGGGACCCCACCAAAGCCAGGGAGCAGGATGGACAGAGCCCCAGACTGGCCGTGGCAGGTGCCTGACTTTCTGGGGTGGGGATGACTTAGTCCCGGGATGCCGGGAGTAAAGTGGGGGGCTTTGGTCCAGGTCTTGTGCTGGGTGTGGGCCGTGGAGGCTGAGATGCCAGGATGGTGTGAAGGGGACAGGGGAGAGGAAGTGTCTCACAGTATCACCTCTGGGGCCCGGGACTGGGAGGGACAGGGAAGGGGACCAGGAGGAGACAGAGAGGCAGGAAGAAAATGGAGGTGAAGGCCTGGGGGCTCTAGAGAGAGTGGATAGCTGTAAGAGAAGGCAGAGGTCAGAGAGAGGGAGGTGGGAGGTTTCCAAGGAGGACAGCTCGGGGTGGGGGGGTGACATGACAATTTAGGGTGTGGCTGCAGTGGACGGGGAGGTCAGCAATGTTCAAGAGGCCCAGAAATGGAAGGTTTGCATGTGGGGTGGCGTTGGAATCTAGGGTACAGCGGGCATCGGGGTGGGAGAAGACCGAGGCAGGCTCAGGGTCTCCGGGAATGGTGGTGGGGTGACCAGGAAGTTGGCGATGATGGTGATGAGACAGCGGGAGAGGGTAGCCAGGTGGCAGCTTTTCCACAGGGTAGGGATGGGGACTCTGTCACAGGACAGCTGTGGCCAGCTCCGGCATGGGGTGTGGAGGGGGAGCAGGCCCCGCCGGAAGGAGAGAGCTGCGCAGGGGACGCTGTGTCCTGGGGACACAGCCTGGTCATGGGGAGCGTTCCATGTGTGGAATGGCTGAAGCCCCGGGGAGGTTGCTAATGGCAGAGGGTGAAAGTGGAATGTTCTTGGGAGGAGAAACCTGAGCAGACTGGGGTGGGAGGCGGGGATTGGAGAAAGGCAGAATGCTTTCCATTCAGTGGTCAAGGATTATATTTATGGATTAAAAATAAAAACAAGGAATCGAGCATGTTTCAAAGAAAGAGAGTGTGAGCTCGAACAGGGCAGGCGTGTCTGTCTGTGTCCTGGGGGCCGAGAAGAGTGCCCTGCACACAGTAGGTGCTCATGGAATATTTGCTCAATGAATGAATACAAACAGTATAGGAAAAAAACCTAAGAGCCCTCTGAGTATCACCTCCAGGATGGGGATGCTGGCCTCAGTGTCTTGCGTTCTTGCTCTGCCTTTGTAAGAAAGAAGTGTGATGCAGCTGGTGCCCCTCCTTGGTCCCACTTCCCCGGCTTTCCCTCCCCTTAGGTGACCACTGGCTTGAGGTTGATGATGTCCTACCCCTGAATGTTTGCCTATCTTGCCTATGGATGTGTTTAGATGTACACGATCCGCCCCTAGCCTATGGGATTTTAAACTTTCCTTAATGGAATTAGATAGCGCCAGCCACTTAGGTTTGTGAGATTTCTAGTTCATATAAGTAATATGATTATTGGCATAAGTATAGACGTAGCTACAGATAGATTCATTTTATTTTATTTTTTTAAAGATTATTTATTTATTTATTTGACAGAGAGAGCGAGTACAAGCAGGGGGAGTGGCAGGCAGAGGGAGAGGGAGAAGCAGACTCCTTGCTGAGTAGGGAGCCCGACACGGGGCTTGATCCCAGGACCCTGGGACCACGACCTGAGCCAAAGGCAGACGCTTAACTGACTGAGCCACCCAGGCGCCCCGGAGAGATTCATTTTAACTGTTGTGTGGTGTGCCAGTATACGAAATAGAGCCCGGTGTATTTATTTATTGGTTCTCCTACTGAGAGACAGGTACGTTGTTGATTTTCCACTATTCAGGATGGCGCTGCGGGGAGCGTCCTCGAGTTCCTCTGCTTCTGCGCATGTGCGAAGGTCTCTCTAGGGTGGACACTTGGCAGTGGCATTGCTGAATATGCACATTTTGACCCTTCACACCTGTAACCTGCCAAAGCTGATTTCAGAGTAGGATTTATTAGACCACGTCACCTCTGGGTCACGTTAGCAGTTGCTTCTACAGTGAGACAGATAATGAAAGAGGGGGCTTTCAGGATGGCAGAATCTCGGGGTTAGAGGGCCCCCTCCAAAGCATGATTGCCCTCGATAGTGTTCTTCTTCAGTGTCTTGGTCTGATCCACCCAACAGCTCTCCAGTGAGGGGATTGCTGCCTGGATGACTGTCACTCACTCAGTCATCCATCTTCAGTTTGACAGATATCTACGGCATGGTCACCGGGTACCAGATGTGGTGCTGGGGCTGTGGGAATGAGCAGTCAGAGAGCTTGTTCTCTGGAGGGAGCCCAGCTCTGTTGCCCTGGGACCTCACGGCACAGCCTAACTGAGAAGTTACTGATGAGCTAGATCAGACTGTAAACATAAACTCCCTTCTCCAGAATTGTTCTTGGGGATAAGCTGGTCAGAATTGCCTCCCAGGAGATTCCCAGGATGGTTCCAGATGCATAAAGCACAATAGAAGGTAGTGTGGACTTTTCTTCAACACTGAGACTCCCAGTGAGAGGCTGGTGGCCTAGGGGGACCCTGTGACTTCTCTCCATCGAGCTGTGAGATGAGCAAGAAGTGCATCTCTGTAAACGCCCCTCTGAGCTCAGTAAGAATCCCTCCCATCCCTGTACGTGTGCCCCTTTGCAGTGGAACTTTGTCACTCCCTCATCAAAAGGTAGAGTTTCTCCATTCTTCAGTCTAGGCTTGACCACATGACTTGCTTTGGACGATGGGACCTGCTTTTTACTCCTCATCGATTTTAATGATTGTGTGTACAAAGATGCATTTCTTTTTTTGTTGTTTTTTTAAGATTTTATTTATTTATTTGACAGAGAGCACAAGTAGGCAGAGTGGTAGACAGAGGGAGAGGGAGAAGCAGGCTCCCTGCTGAGCAGGGAGCCCGATGCGGGACCCGATCCCAGGACCCTGGGATCATGACCTGACCCGAAGGCAGATGCTTAACGACTGAGCCACCCAGGCGCCCCCAGAGATGCATTTCTAACCTAACAGACAAAAGTACTCAGATCAAAGATCCAGTTGTAAAAACTCGGTTCCCTTGGTGAAGTGGCCCATAAACTCAGGAATAGTCAAGTTGGAACTGCCCTGGTAGCTATTAATCTCCTTCCCTTACCGTTGTGGAGTGGAGCTTGCCTCTCCCCTCTGGGGCTGTGCAGACAGGGTGGGAGGGGCTGGGCTGAGTAGATACAGGACCAGGGAGGGGCGGGGCCTGAGGGGACAAACCCAGAGGGTAAAGGCTCTGGAGGGAAGCCAAATCTGGCCAACAGATCATAAATCCAGGGGGTTGGCTCAGATGACAGGTGGCAGCACTAGCAGGTGGGTGACATCTGGGAGGGCTGACTTGGATCCAGCAGCAGGTGTTCTGACAACAGGCAAGGCCAAGGTGAGCAATCCAAGTCAGGTGACATTCAGAAATCCAGGTGAACTGTTACCAGTGAGGACATCTGCCAGCTGGGAGGCCTGTGATCTAATCCATATGAGATGAGATAGAAAGAACATAGAAGAGTCACTGGCTGGCTGTGATTTTATTTTGTCTAACAACCTCTCTGACCTTTAGTTATTTCTTCTGAAAAGTGGGGATAATGATGTCACTCTTTCAGAGTCATGGTGGGGATGGGGAAAGTCTTGGATGCAGAAGTGCCTTTCAAACCATAAGGAGTTGTTACAATGCAGTCTTGGCCATTGGGCCGGAGTTCACTGGGAGGACTCCACTCCTGTGATAGGGCTGGGGTGAGAGAATTGACAGAGCAAGACAGGGTCCTAGAAGAATGAAGGATGGCGGGGGTGGGGTGTCACTGAAATAGAGACTCTGACCAAGGGACATGACAGGTGGAAGCTACAGTGGTGGGGAGCTCAGTGTATCAGTCAGCTTCTGCTGTGTAACAAACTATCCCACAGTTTAGTGGCTTAAAACAACCATGATTCATTTCTCATGATCTTTTTAATCATTTGGGTGGTTTTTCTGGTCTGGGCTGCTCAGTTGGGGCAGGGTGGTCTAGGACATTCTCCTTCACATGACTGGTGTCCCAGCTGGGAAGGCTGCGATGTCTAGGATGGCATCCTCTCTCGTCTTCTAGGAGGGTCCCAGGGTTCTCCACAAGGCAGTCCCAGCAGCAAGGGAGGACAAGCCTAAGTCCCAAGCACTTTCCAGGCCTCTGCTTGCATCAGATTTGCTAATGTCCCACTGACCAAAGCAAATCACATAGTCAATTCCAGATGTAAGAGTGATTTTACCCTCTGGCACACCATCCTCTGGGACTCCTATCAGTGTTTGAGCTATTTAATTATGAGCCTAGATTTCAAATGAGAATTCCCTGTCTTCTGCCAAGATCAGAGAGGTTGGCATGGGAATGCAGAGGGAAAAGCTCTCTAAGAAATGGCTGTGTGGTGTTTCTGCTTTTGCAGTCTGCTCATGGCTGTGGATCAGGAGCTGACAGATCAGGATTCAAGTACCGGCTGCACCATTAGCTAGCTGTGTACTTGGTCCAGGCAAGGCTTCAGGGAAGTCTCTCATCCAATGCTGGTGAGAGGACAAAGCGGCCCAAGCCCCATGGAGGGGGGTTGTCAATATCTAACAAAACCACACTTGTATATCCTGCTTGATCCAGGAAGTTACATGGAAGACTTCTCTACAGATAGACAACAGCTGTACCAGGTTATTCACTACAGCTTTATTTGCAATAGTAAAATATTAGAAACAACGTAAAAACCCATGAGATTGGTTGAATAAATTATGGTCCTCCAGTCATGAAGTGAGTCAAATGCAGTAATTAAAATATAATAATAATAATAATAATAATAATAATAATAATAATAATGATGGAAGGTCTCCATGTAGCAGCATAGAGTGATTTCCAGGGCATATTGTTAAGTAAAAAACCAAACAACAAACCAAGCCAATTAAACAAACAAACCAAAAACCCAAGGAATCAGAGTGTGTATTGTGTTCTATTTTTTATGTAAAAAAGAGAAATATTTACTTATTTTTGTGAAAAGAAACAGAATAAACCAAAACTAATGAAAATGATTACCTCTAGTGTGGGTGTGAATAGGGTAGAAGGGATGAGGATGGAAAGGAGACTTCCTTCAATTTACTTTTTATATAGATTTAAAATGTGAACCATGGAAATGTTGTACATATTCCAACAATACAAATAAATTAAAAAGAATGAAAAAAGCGAACTCTGAAACTAAGTGCAGACAAGTGAATCTATCCACATATTAAATTGTTAGCATAACCATACAGAAAAGGGAATTAATTCTAGTTACTTTTGCTCACAATATTCTGACTGTATACCCTATGTGAGATATATTCTAAGGCTGTAATGTTTAATACAGTAGCCACGAGCCACATGTGAGTATTTATTTAAATACTTAAAATGAAAATACCTAAGTAAACCAAAATGCTGATATAAAATTAGAAGTTTGGTTTCTCAGTCGTAGTTGTCGTATCGCTCAGTGGCCACATGTGGCTACCACATTGGGCAGCACAGTTGTCGAACATTTCCATAAATGCTGTAAGTGCTTTTAGACTATTCTGAGGATAAAAAGAACTGCAGATGAATCTTGACTTTTACTGAAGTTTGTGATAGGTAGCAGTGGTTGTTTAGCAATTTTGAAATATTTTTTAATAATAGAGGACAGGACAAATAAATAAATGTATTAATGTTCTTGGGAAATAAATTATCACTGAGGGAGAAGGGAGGTACAAATACAGAATGAGAGAAGATGAGGAAAATCTTGCAGAGTTAGATTTTAATTGGAACAATCAGTATCGACTGATGGCTATGAGTGACACCCCAGAAGCAATGAGCCCCAACCGCCCAGATCTTGGTTTCTAAATACCATTCCCTGCCAAGAGGAATCTGAGTTCTTTGGAGAAATTGCTGAGCCGAGACCTGGGGTAGGGAAAGTAGTGGCAGAAGGAAGAAGGTGCTCAAGGACTGATGGGAACATGTCAAAAAGGACACAGGCGTGTTTGGGGCTCCCACTGCACAAGTTTGGGATAAATTGAGACAATGAAGATAGTGATGGTGATGGTTTAGAACACAGGGTAAAAAGAATCCATAGTGATACTGAGAGGGGGGTGTGGGGGAGAGGGGGGGGGGGTGGGAGGGGAAAAGGACAAGCTCTGTCTTATAGTAGAATGCCAGCTAATAAACGTAGAAGGAAAAATAGAGTTAGAAAATCACCATTTTGCAACCCCCAATTTTAAAAATTGACGGGGGCACCTGGGTGGTTCAGTCGGTTAAGTGTCTGACTCTTGATTTTAGCTCAGGTCATGATCTCAGGGTTGTGAGATCCAGTCCCGCGTCCAGCGCTGTGCTGGGCATGGGAGGCTGCTTGGGATTCTCTCTCTCTCCCTCTGCCTCCCCCCCCCCCCTTAAAAAAAAAAGAATTGATTTAGGCAGGAGTCATAAATGAATGCTAATTCATCAGAGAAAGATTGTTGGGGGAACAGAATAGTCACAGGGTCTCAAGGCATGGGAAAGACACACGATTGCTTATGTAGACCTCTTGCCAAAATGATTAACCTGAGTCTAATCATGGGGAAACAATCAGGAAAATCCAGTTGTGGGGCATTTTACAAACGACTTGCCTGAACTCAAAAATGTCCTGAAAGACCAAAAGTTACTGGAATCTGGTCTAGATTAAAGGGGAATAAAACAATGTGACAACCAAATGTAACACGTGGTCCTTGATGAGATTGTCCATCGGGGAAAAAACAAAAACGCATCTATAAGGGGGATATTTTTGGGACAACAGTGAACATTTAAATAGAGACTGTGTATTAGATGATATTCTATCAGTGTGTCAATGTTGAACTTCCTGCGTGTGATGATGGTATTGTAGTTTATGTGACAGACCCCCTATTTGTTTTTAGGGATGTATGCTGAACTACTCTGGGGTGAGGTGACTTATTTTTCAAATGACTCAGAGAGAAAAGTCTTCATGTATAGCCCTGAAATGGCACTCCTTACTTCCTGACCCAGCTAACATGACTCTCCCTGCTGGGCTGGTCCCTGGTGAAAGCTGCCTTTCCCTTTTTTCAGAGCACCTTGTCAGGAGCCCAGGGTCAGTGAAGCAACAAGTAGGTACAGGGCCCTCTTCTGGTACCGTGGGCAGTTGACCCTTGAACAACATGGGTTTGAACCGTGTGAGTTCACTTATGTGTGGATTTTTCTCAATAAAGTTCAGTGCTGCAAATATGTTTCTCTCCCTTATGATTTTCTTAACATTTTCTTTTCCCTAGCTTACTTTATTGTGAGAATACAGTATATAATCATATAACATAGAAGATAAGGTTAACCAACTTTTTATGTTATCCATAAGGCTTCCAGTCAACAGTAGGCTACTAGTAATTACATTTTCGTGGAGTCAAAATTTACATATGGATTTTTGACAGTGCAGGGTTGGTGCGTCTAACCCTCGTGCGGTTCAAGGGTCAATTGTACTGATTTCTTGTCCCCTCCCTACCTGGGAGCACTGACCTGAAGGTCTGGAGACCCAAGTTCGGGTCCCTGTGACCTTGAGCAAGTTGCTCCATTTCCCTGGCTTCCTCATCCTGGGCTGCAGGATGTCCAAGACCATGCTATCAGGTGGGAGAAGCTGTCTTTGAACTCACATGCTTATAAGGTCCTGGGGGGCTGGGGACAGCTTGATAATTTTAATGACCCTTTGTGACAAGAGGATGGGAATGCAGGTTTGTCCTTTCTATTCTCCCTTCTGGAAACTGGGTCCTAATCATCGTTTGGAGGGAGAAAGGGGGAAGCAAGGTGTGTTTGCGTGTATGTGAGTGTGCTTGAGTCTGGGTGAGTGAGGATCTGAAGCTGGTATCAGAAGCAATGCTGAGGGTGGGGTCTGAAGTCAGGATCTGAGCGGGTAGGGGACAGTGTATGGTACCCCAGGGTTCTTGGGGAGCCTCAGGTGTCACCTGTTCCGCCCCCACCAGGCCCACGAGCGGCTGGAGGAGACCAAGCTGGAGGCTGTGCGCGACAACAACCTGGAGCTGGTGCAGGAGATCCTCCGGGACCTGGCCCAGCTGGCGGAGCAGAGCAGCACCGCGGCGGAGCTGGCCCGCATCCTCCAGGAGCCGCACTTCCAGGTTCTGGCCCTGGGCTGGGGTGGGGGCTGGGGCAGGCCACTGGGAGTGGGGCTGGCAGGACGTTAGCGCCGGGATGGGAAGATCCCATGGGACACTGTCTCATGGTCCCTCCTCTTTCCACTACCGCCCCAGTCCCTCCTGGAGACACACGACTCTGTGGCCTCAAAGACCTATGAGACACCACCCCCCAGCCCTGGCCTGGACCCCACCTTCAGCAACCAGCCGGTGCCTCCCGACGCAGTGCGCATGGTGGGCATCCGCAAGACTGCTGGAGAGTATCTGGTGAGGCTGCCAGGCAGGGCTGGGGGTGGGATCTGGAGGGGCGTTGAGAATAACCAGCGCGGACCAAATCTGGTCAGGAGAGGGTTGAGGACGAAGATGGGACCAGCTTTGCCCCGGGACGGGCCCATGCAGCCCCAGGAGACCACAGGCACTGTGCATCTGAACTGCACGCAGACTGTGCCAGGAGGCTGGGAATGGAGGGTCTCTTAGGAGACCCATTTGAAGATTCTGGCTTGGAGCAGCTGGGCCCTCATCATACCCGCCCTCTATCCCCCCAGGGCGTGACGTTCCGTGTGGAGGGCGGCGAGCTGGTGATCGCGCGCATTCTGCACGGGGGCATGGTGGCTCAGCAAGGCCTGCTGCACGTGGGCGACATCATCAAGGAGGTGAACGGGCAGCCGGTGGGCAGCGACCCCCGCGCGCTGCAGGAGCTCCTGCGCAGTGCCAGCGGCAGCGTCATCCTCAAGATCCTGCCCAGCTACCAGGAGCCCCATCTGCCCCGCCAGGTGGGTCCCTCCGCCAAGCTTCCCCCCCACCCCCAGCCCGAGGCCCAAGGGGCCGCCGCCGGGGTGACAGGCCGGGGGTAGGAGTCCCCCATCTCCCGCATGCTCGTGCATTGGACCTAGTCGTGGGCACTCATACACATGTGCAAGGGACATGCGCACATTTAAGGCCTGGGGTACCCCAATGAGCGCCCGTATCCACGCAGCCCCGGCCTGCCTACGTGTACTGGGTGTGCGCATGCGCAACGTCGGCTTGCCGCGTGTCCTGTACGGAGGCTTCCTGGTTGGTGGATTGCGCGGGTCTGGTTGCTCTGTCCACCTCTCCGACTGGCTCTCCTGCCATCTGCCGGAGCCCCCTGTGCCAAGCGGAGGGTGTGGGTGGACCGAGGGATCCTGCGTTAAGTGTCAGGATTGTGTCCCTTACCCAGTGATCCTGCCTTCTCCTCAGCGGATGGGTCCATGGCCCCAGGCCTGAGCAGGGGCCCCAGCAATCTGAGTCCTTTTGTTTTAGATGCAAAGGGAAGCTGGTACCAGGGAGGCGGCTGGGCGGGTCTGGGGGCAGCGTGCCTCGAGAGGGGCATGCCCGAGCCTCTTGCATCTTTGTGAGGGTAGGGGGAAGACGGTGGCCTGTGTGACATCCCCCCCCACCCTCAGGAGGGGGAAGTGGGTTGGGGGCTGCTCTGAGAAGGGTACTGCCCTCCAGCCTTCCCTTCTTCCCTTGACCCTTTGTGATCCCTGGGCCAGGTGTTTGTGAAATGCCACTTTGACTATGACCCTGCAAGAGACAGCCTTATCCCCTGCAAGGAAGCGGGCCTACGCTTCAACGCGGGGGACTTACTGCAGATTGTAAACCAGGACGACGCTAACTGGTGGCAGGTGAGCAATCGGTGTGTGCCTCCAGGTGTGGTGTGGGGGAGGCGAGGGCCTGGGGAGGTGCCTTCTCACTCAGGCATTCACCCCTCAACTGCTGCCCGTTTCAGGCATGCCATGTGGAAGGGGGCAGCGCTGGGCTCATCCCCAGCCAGCTGCTGGAGGAGAAGCGGAAAGCCTTTGTCAAACGGGATCTGGAGCTGACACCCACCTCAGGTATGAGGGCCCCCCCCCGATGGAACCCCTAATCTGGGATCCGACGCAAGCCTGCCGGGCCTCACTCGCCCATCTCTCTGTGGCCAGGGACCCTGTGTGGCAGTCTTTCAGGAAAGAAAAAGAAGAGAATGATGTACTTGACTACCAAGAATGCAGGTGGGTGTTGGAGGCCCCCTCCTTGTCCTCTAACACGGCAAGCCCCTTCCCTCCAGCCGCCAGTGACTTGTGCACATGTTCTCCCAGTGCTGATGCTGCAGTCTTGTCCCTAGGCCCTGCCTACTCTCTCTCTGCTGTCCCTGGCCCCAGCCCTCTTATCCTTGGCCCCCGGCCCCACCCGTGCCACTTGAGTAGCCTGATGAGTACCCTCTCCCTGTGTTCAGAGTTTGACCGCCATGAGCTGCTCATTTATGAGGAGGTGGCCCGCATGCCTCCCTTCCGCCGGAAAACCCTGGTGCTAATCGGAGCCCAGGGTGTGGGCCGGCGCAGCCTGAAGAACAAGCTCATCATGTGGGATCCAGATCGATACGGCACCACAGTGCCCTGTGAGTGGGAGCCGGGCCCTGCTGGGTGGGGAGCCAGGAGCCAGGGCTGCCCTGGGGGCCAGGGCCGCGTCGGATGAGTGGGCATCTGCATGGGCATCAAGTCAAGTGGTACTTTTGGGGGACGTGTGGGGGTGCGCCCTCTGTGGCTGATGGGGGAACTGCAGGTTGGAGAGGGTTTGGGAAGCTGTCCTTTGAACCCGTGGCCTGGGTGGGCTGGACAAGCCTTGCCTCGCCTTCTCTCATGTTTCACTTGCTAAAAACCCAGCTGGGAGCCCATGTGAAACAGGGCCGCGTGTGGTGACAGAACCAGCAGGGCTGGTGAGAGCTCCTGGCTCCTGGAGGCAGGAACCTGAGGGCTGACCCCAGATCCGCTTGACCTTGGTGGGTGGCTTTGGTGTGCACATCGCCCTCTCTGGGCCTCAGCCCCCCCATCTGTGAGCGCTGGGCTGGCACGGTGAACTCTGAAGGCTCCCTCAATATGGACGCCTCGGATCCGTGTGTGTCAGTGGTGAGGGCGAGGGCACGGATCGAGGGAAGGCAGCAGTGCTTTGACAGTGGAGAGGGGCTGCGCGGCCCCTGTAGGAGACATGCACGCGTGTCGGAGGTGGGACACGGCCTGCCTGTGCTCAGTCAGCCCCTCCTTCCCCCTAGACACGTCCCGGCGGCCCAAGGACTCGGAGCGGGAAGGCCAGGGCTATAGCTTTGTGTCCCGCGGGGAGATGGAGGCCGACATCCGCGCGGGGCGCTACCTGGAACATGGCGAATACGAGGGCAACCTGTATGGGACCCGTATCGACTCCATCCGGGGTGTGGTCGCCGCCGGCAAGGTGTGCGTGCTGGATGTCAACCCCCAGGTACCGCCCCAGCCTGCTTGTTCCCAGGCTGCCCATATCCCCTCTGGGCACTCTGCTCCCCCCCCCCCCCCGCTCCCCATATATTTCCAGGCACTGGTCTCCCAAGCAGCCCCCATATAACCCCTCAACTACTTTTCTCAGCCTCCCAGACGCCCCACTCCTCTAGCCACCTCCAGTGTCCCAATCCCCAGCCACCTACCACTATCCCTCCACCATTCATCCCCAGGACTCAGGTCCCGGGACCCTAGGTACCATTTTCCCATCATTTCCAAGTACCTGTCCCCCCAGCTATCCTTCCCCCAGCTTCTAGGATGTCCGTGGGGGATAGACTCCCCCATCCCCTTTTCTTCCTGCAGGCAGTGAAAGTGCTGAGAACAGCTGAGTTTGTCCCTTATGTGGTGTTCATCGAGGCCCCTGACTTTGAGACCCTGCGGGCCATGAACCGGGCTGCCCTGGAGAGTGGGGTGTCCACCAAGCAGCTCACGGTGAGGGCTCTGATATGCAGTGGAAGGGTTCTGGTGGCTGCCTGGGAGAGAGGGCAGGCTGGGGCCGATGAGGGGAAGAAGGTGGTGTTGGGGAAGGGGAGAGGGGCCCACCCAAGGTATCAGTGAGGTTGGACTTGTGATTCCTGCTTTATAGGTGTGGAAACAGAGGTCTGGGCAAGGAAGTGAAGTGCCCAAAGTCTCACAGAGTTAGGGATACGGCTAGCCTGGGGTGCAGGAGCTTTTGCCAGTTCCACAGCTCCGTCCATTCTGGGGGGACAGAGTGCTTACCAAAGGGAGTCCAGAGGGCCAGGGGGAGATCTGTGGGCAGAATGGGCCAGGTGGGCTGAGGGCATTTACAGCTGGAGGGAAAGGCTGAAGGGAAGGAGGAAGCTGGAGGCTGGAAGGCTGGCTGGAGGGAGGAGGCAGCACTTGGAGGAGAGGCTTCAAGTCCGGTGTTCCAGGACCCCAGGGCACCTACCTCCCCACCAGGTACACCAGGAGCAGCCTTCTCCAGGAGAGGTAGGGTTTGCAGAACTCTGAGCTCAGGGGTCCATCTGCTGGCCACACTTGGTACTGCAGTTCCCAGGCCCCAGGTCAGAGCCGCGCTCAGACCCGGGAAAGGCTGCCTGGGCTGGGCCCCCCGTTGAAGTCCCCTGGTCACAAACATAGCCAGCTGGGGCCACTGGGCACATAGTTGGGCCAGCCCTAGAACTTCCACCTTGAACTTATTTAAGTCAGTATTCAAAGTTCCCTTCTCACTCCTGCCTGGCCAGCTGGCCAGCTTTCAGTAGGTAGGGGTGGCGGTTGCCGGGGGCACCCGGGATTGCCCTCCTGGCGGCATGCTCGGGAGGTGCATCTCAGGCTGCGGAGGTAAGGGCGCCTGGTCAGAGTGGAGGGAGCACTGACTTTGGAGTCAGGCAGACCCTGTGCAGCCGCAGGCCGGGCGACCTCTCTGTACCTGTTTTCTCTATTGGAAACGGGGAATAATGAGTCCCGCCTTGCAGAGCCGTAGCGAAGATTACGTGGGTGGCAAAGCAGTTAGTGCCCTGCTTGGCACTCACTAAAGTTTATTTCCTTCCTTCCTTCTTTCACCCATGTGTCTGTCCAGGGTTGCGGGTGAGCCTGTACCTGATGGAGTGAGGGAGTCTGTACCTGACATGGCTGGGCTCTGGGGAGGGGGATAGATGGGGGGCTGCAGATTCCCCCTGATGATGGGGGTGATGGGGGGGACACTGATGGCCGGGAGGTCCCCTTGTGCCGGCAGGAGGCCGACCTGAGGAGGACCGTGGAGGAGAGCAGCCGCATCCAGAGGGGCTACGGGCACTACTTTGACCTCAGCCTGGTCAACACCAACCTGGAGAGGACCTTTCGTGAGCTCCAGGCTGCCATGGAGAAGCTGCGGATGGAGCCCCAGTGGGTGCCCGTCAGCTGGGTGTACTGAGACTGTTCATGTGGACCGCACCCCTCCGGGCTGTGACCCAGAACCCTGAATCCATCCCCTCCCCTGGCCATGACCCCCAGCCCTGATCCTTAGCTCTCATCCCTGGCCATCTGGCTCTCCCTGGGTGAGGACGGCTCCTAGCGGGCCCTAATCTGGCTTCAGCACAGGCGTGTGCACTGCCGAGGAGGTGGGTGTTCATGGGGCACCTCTGTGCCCAGGTGCTGCCCACTCCCGATGCCCACTGGCCACCAGATGTCCCTCTCTGAGGGCCAGGCTGTGCCCAGGAGTGTGTCAGAGTCACCTCCGTAATGCTCAGTCCAGAGAAGAGGAAAGCTGCTCTGGGGCCCTGTGGCCAGTAGGTACACTGCCCCCTGCCACCTCTCTCCAGCCGCCTTTCTCCCGTGGACTGGCCACGCCCACTCCATTCCTGGGCTCCTCCCACCTCTCACCCCTGGGGCCCTCCTGAAGGCTGGGGGAGCCAAAGCTTGAGCCAGCTGCCGCCGTCAGGGGGCAGTGCGGTCCAGCTCCCTTGGAATGAGGCGGAGTCCCGCAAGTGGACCCCGCTCTGTCCTTCCCTCACGCACAGCTTTTCACTGCCGAAGTCTCTCCACGGACTTCTCTGATGTGCCCCTGACAGGACCGCTCAGCTCCCCGCAGGGCAGGGCCGGCCGGGGTCGGCGGGCTCAGCGCAGGGAGGGGTGAGCTGAAGGTTGAGCCGTGTGACGGGGAGCCTGCGACTACTGACCGTGGCCCCTGGGGCGGGGAGTCGGGGGGGGCACGTCTGGGCTCCCTGTTGGTGACCACGGTCCAGCTTGGTCTCTCTGGCGGAGTCCAGGTGGCCCACTCGCATCAGGTCTGCCTGGGGGGCTGAGGATGGGTGCAGAGAGGAGCCTGTGAGCCGACCATGAAGCAGGGGCTTGGCAGAGGACATGCTCTAGCCGGCTCCCTGTTGTACAACTCCAGGGAGCGCCATCCACACTGTTTCTGCCTGCGCAGCTTCGGGTCCGCAGGTTGGGGCACCTGGTCTGTGTTTGTACCGTTGGTGTGTGTGTGTCAGTCTTGGTTTTGGGAGAAGAGAAGCAAAGGGTTGTTTTGCTTTGGAGGTCACTATTTGGGGCCCTTTTTGGGGGTTCCCCATTAGTCCCCATTTCTTATGAGACCCTTATCCCAGATTCCAGAGCCTTGACCCTCCCCCGATGTCTTTCTCCCCATCTCCTAGTGTCCCCCTATCCTATATGACACCGTCGAGTCCTCGAGTCCTCGGGGAGGGCAATTGTGTAAGATAGGAGAATCCCTTTTAAGAATGCCGTCGTAGACTTCCCCAGGCATCTGGCCCTCGTCCCTCTCTGTGATCTTGTCTGGGGTGAAGCTGTTCTTGCAGGGACCACCCCATCGCCCCCAGCACCAGCCAGCCCCTGTCCTTCCCAGTTCTCTGAGTGTCTGATCAGTCTTCGCTGCAGGTTCAGCCCGAGCTGGCCCCTGAACCACTGTGTGCCCATTTCCTAGGGAAGGGGAGGGAGAAGAAACAGAGTATTTATTACAAAGTTAGAAATATATTTATTATATTAGGGATCTCATTTGCATTGGCCTAGGATATGCAAATGAGATGTTAAGGTCAAGCCTGCTCCCATCTCATTTGCATAGCTCTGCATCCACTATGCAGTCACCTTTATACCCCTCTTTTCCCTTTCCTCAGTGTTCTTTTTATCCTCAATCCAGCACTTCCTTGCATCACCCTTACGACAGCCCAGGGGGCCCAGGAGTGGGAGGAAGAGCTGCTCTCCTGCTGCCCAAGGCAATGGTTTCCTTTGCCAGTTCCCACCTCACCCGGGGCACTTGGGAGTAAAAGCAGTGAGGATCTGCAGGTGCAGCCCCCTACCCTTGGTTAACCTCCAAAATTTCCTGAAGGAAAGAGCATCCCCTGATGGAGGTGGAGGGAGCCTGGCTTAGGGTGCTGGGTACCTTGCCGAGGAGTTGGCACCTGACCCTGTGGGGTAGATCTCCCGTGTGGATGCTGTTCTGGCACCTTCACCTCTAGTGATGCCTGGGGGGCAGGGCTGGGCCCCTCCTCTCCTGTCTTCATCCCTTCAACTGCGTCCTACCTCCCCTACACAAGCCCCACTCACTCCCTGGCCCAGGGCTGGGTTGGAAGGGGTGTGTGCCCACCACATTACCTCTCTGACCTTATCCTCCTTCCCTGGATGCTTGTATTTGAGGCACCTCGGGATAATGAGGACTCGGCCCCCCACTGTCCACGCTCAGTGCCGGCCCTGTTGCCCTTCCCCTCTCCCCTCCCTCAGCCAATTCTTGAGCTTTTGCTCTGACTGGTTTTCTTTCTTTTCCTTTGATTAAATGTGAAAACAAAGGCTTCTGGGCTCTGTTGGTCTTTGGTTGGGGCCCAGTGGATGACTTTGGTACAGGGTGAGAGTGGGGAACCCAGCACAGATGATTCTGGAATGGAAGTCGGAGTGACTTGTCTTGTGTCCAGTGATGTCTTCCAAAATTTCCCATCCCACCATTCCACATGCCCCATCCCCAGAAGATGCTCATTCTAAGTGCTTGTATCCAGGAGTCTGTGAGCATTCGTGGGGGCCAAGGGGATTCAGAGACTCCAAGGCTAATCCACTCCACTTCACCCAGAACTTGCTGTGTGGCCTTCAGCAGGTCCCTGTACTGCTTAGGTTCATCCTCTATAAAAATGTCATGGACTCTCCCGGTGCTAATGCTGGGATTGGTTCTAGGCGTTCAACAATACATGCCATAGAGAGCTCATTGAAATGTCACCCAGATGTCACCATGGGGGTGTGTGTGTCAAATCCTTCATGGGTAAGGCATCAGCCTTCTTTCCCACTTTGAATTCTTCAGGGGACCCCAGAATGT
Source organism: Neomonachus schauinslandi (assembly GCF_002201575.2). NCBI lineage: Eukaryota > Metazoa > Chordata > Mammalia > Carnivora > Phocidae > Neomonachus > Neomonachus schauinslandi. Next base: position 41,340,104 of record NC_058417.1, on the reverse strand, counting down.
TCACTGAGGATTCTCAGCAGGGGGCTTTAGCTCTTCCCCTTCTCCCTGCAACAACCAAATAAGGAACTGGCTTTCTTCCTTTGATTTCCCCCAAAGCATCCATTCACACAGGGACGAGCGTGGGGCAGACTTCACCGGTGATTTGGAGACAGCGTAAGGACTTATGTCTCCCACCTAACAGGTCTGATGAGAATTTAGCATTGAATATTAAATACCCCAATTCTGAAATATTCCCTGATCATTCCCAGCACATAGAATATTTTTCTGGTCAACCTTTCCCTTTGGGGTCCCCTGCTTCCCTCCGTGTTGCTGCATCCTCTTCTTCTCATCTTTTTTTTTTTTTTTTTTTTTAAGTAGGCTCCACACCCAGCATGGAGCCCAACGTGGGGCCTGAACTCATGACCCGGAGATCAAGACCTGAGCTGAGATCAAGAGTTGGTCACTGAACCAACTGAGCCACCCAGGTGCCCCTCTTCCTCTCATTTTTGAACCACCTTCTTCCCATCTCTGGGGTGTCCTTGGAAAAAGGAACATTTCATGACTATACCTAGCAACTCCACACTTGTATTTCTGTCTTAATCCAGTGGTTCTCAATCCTGGCTGCACTTTAGAATTGCCTGAGGGGTTAAAAAACAAACAAACGAAAAAACAGTTACCTGGATTCTACTCCAGATCAGTTAAATCAGAAGTTCTGGAAAGGCTGACTACTATAACTAACACAGTTGTTTATTATTGTTGTTATTGTTATTATTATTTTAAGATTTTTATTTTCGAGTAATCTCTACACCCAACATGGGGTTCGAACTCACAACTCCAAGATCAAGAGTCACATGCTCTTCAACTGAGCCAGCCGGGCACCACCCAACACAGTTTTACTATTAATTTCTTGCTCACATCATATCTGATGGGAATTGGGTTGCACTCCCAGCAGTGACTCAGGGTTCCAGCCTCTTTCCATTTTTGACACCACCATCTTTCAGAAAAGGCTCCACAGGTGTCATGGAAGAGGAGTAGAGTGTAGGAAATTGCTCATGGATATTATGGGCTAGGACAGTCGGCCCACATCCATTGGCCAGAATCGAGTCATGTGGCCCTGGATTATTGCAAAGGGGTCTGGGAAATGTAGTCTTCCTTGGTGCTCAGGAAGAGGAAACAGGATCTAGCCAACCTCTGCCAAGCCAGGAGTGGAGTCTGGGAAGCTATATGTTTTAAAAGTTTCCCACATGATTCTAATGTGTAGCCAAGTTTGCCAACCACTGCTCATCCATTTTCGTCATACCCTTGGGAGTGGAGGAACTCTCCTTTTAGCCCCAAATTAACATCAAGGTAGTTTCCTACTAAAGATATTTGAATTTCTAAGAGGAATTCTGCTACCAGTTTTTTTTTTTTTTTAATTCCTTTTCCTTCCTGGCACAGTAGCATATGGTTAGTAGGGCAGAATGGATTCTTATCATATTATAGTTGGGAAACTGACCTACAGAGGTGATGGGCTTTTGTCCAATGTCACACAGAAAGTCATCGGCAGAGCTGGAACAGACCCCTGGACTCCTGGTTCTCAGGCTGGGGTTTTCTCCCTGTGTGCTGCCTCCCAAAGATGGAGGGGGATTGATAGGGTCCGGGGTGGGGCACACTTAGGGGAGGAAGGCACTGTTGGAGGAGGAACATGGGATAAGAAAGGGAACCATGAGGGGAAGTGTGGGCTATGTTGCCATCCCCAGATTCAACTGTTTGAGAGATCCAGGCATTCCAGGTGGTTGAGGGCATCAGCACCCTAAAGCTCACACAGCTCTGGCCCCTCCTCCCTCAGGACTGGGTTTGGGTGGTGACCCCACAGCTCTGGGAGAGACTGAGCAGGCTGTGCAAGGGAGCAGGGAGGACTATCTAGCTTGTCCCGTTGATCTACTTATCTAATCTAATTGCTATTATCAAGGTTTTAATTATTTAGAAACCTCTATGTTTTACTATCTGGTGAAAAAAGTTTCCAATTACTCCTTTGATCAGTGATATTTTTTCTTAGGAATACTTTCTTATTTTTTCTAGAAAGAGAACTCTAGGATCATTTGGTCAGAGTACACCCTTTTCCTATGGGGATCCTAATTGGAATTGCATGAAATTGGAACATTAATTGGGGAGGATTCTTACTCTTCAGTCTTTTCCTGCAGGACCATAGTCTGTCTCCCCTGTACTCGGGTCTCCTTCCAGCCCAGGGCCCCCACCCACCTGTCTGCCAAGCAGCGCTGGTCAGACTGGCATGGTCTCCAGTCAGCAGCAGCCTGATACCAAGGAGAACACTCACTTTCTCATAAAACAAAATTCTTTCCTTTGAAAGGACTGCCCTTTATCCCGAGATTCTCCTCCCCAGCCCCTACTCTTTGGGGTCAAAATGGTCTTCTTTTTATAAAAGGGATGAGATATTTAAATTTTTTTGCTTGTTTCTAGATGTAGAAGTTGATAAAATATATTTTGGAAGTGTTACTGATCTGTGAAATCTCAAAGTTTGGGTTAAATCTCTCAGTGGGTTTAATTCCACAGATGCCCTGCCTTTTGAACAGGGTTTGAGTCTCAATGCGTAGGAGGTGAGACCACACATGTGTTGGCCCGAGAGTCCTTTTCGCAGAGAAGAAACAAGACCTGAAGAAGGCACAACACAGCTGAGATTGGCTTCGTAGATTCTCATTCCCTCCTGGTCTCTTGCCCCATTTTGGAGAGCACAGCTTCATTCTCTGCATTAAGTGAGTATATGAAGACACACCTTAGCCCCCAGGTAAGCCAAAATAAGGGCCCTAGTCTATCCCAGCAATTTTAAGTGTCTTAAGTCTGGCCCAAAGCCAAAGTAGGCTGACAGACTAAGGGCGACGGGTGTTCCCTTACTAACTTAAAAATTTGTGAATGGAAGGTAGACGAGAATTAGGTGATCCGTGCCTTAAGCAGAAGCTCCAGTTCCCCGCCATCGCCTCACACATGCACACACACACTCAGATGAGGATTCAGTAGTAGGCAAGCAAATTCAAGAACCAAAATACCAATAGTTTTTCAGTGTGTGACAAGCATTCATTCGTTCGCTTATCAAACATTACCTTATTTTTGAGAATTTACTCCAGCATCATCACCTCTTGGAAATGCTTTGTGACTCCTCCATGGGCTGATCTGATCAAGGAGCCTCTTCTTGGCACTCCTGAAACAGCTTATCACAACGTCCTGATGGGGACTGTCGTCCTCTCTGCTCCCTCAGACTCTGATGGGACTGTCGTCCTCTCTGCTCCCTCAGACTCTGGGCCTCTGGATGTAGGGACCGTGCCCCACTCAGTGGTGCTCAGAAGATGGTGTTGAATTAATACTTAAGGTACCATGCCGTTATTTTTAAAGGAACTGGATGATTTATTAGAAGACGTAATAGGAAAAAACAAAAAAAGACCCTGTTCACAATAGCAACCCCAGTACAAAACGCAAGGCATCTGTGTAATTAAACCCACTGAGAGATCTAGCCCCAGCTCATGGGAGCAGCCAGATGTCCTCAAAAAAGACCATGCTGGAGCCACAATGAGAACCAGATGTGGCAGGTGTGAGGCGTGAGTATACCCCTCTGACCATCATCCCCACCCAGGAAGGAGAAAGGGCCGTGTAGGCAGCATCTGGATATGGCTTATATTTGTCTTCCTTCTTTTTTCACTTTCACAAGTCTTGGCACAATGCCTGACAATTTCACAAATTATCTAAGTGTGTAGGTCCCACCCCACCCATTTTTTCAGGGTTTGGTCTTCCTTCCAGAAACAGATCTTCCTCTCTCTGCGGTTCCCCATAATCCTGCCCTCATACCATGTGGTAGAGATACCCAAGCACTGGTCTGTGGACCATCTCACCTGTGATAATATGAGGAAATTAAGAACAAAGCAGAAAGCTTATCATTAAGCTGAATATATTTAAGTTTAAGAATTATCATTTATTCTGATGTGGTGATTGTGAATTTTATTTTATCACATGCCAATTTAAGAAATACTCCCCCCCCCCCGCTTTTTCCTAACTTGAATCAAATCTTTCCCTGAGTCTCTACTCATTAGAGTAGAAAGAAATGAAATCTCAATCCTGTTTTGGAGGGCTTCCTCCTTTCCCCGGAGTTACACAAAGATGTAAGGGATACATAGTGCCTGTGAACCAGAATCTGGTTCAGGCAGAGTGGTGATCAAGGTACCATGTGCTTTTAAACAATGGGATTGTACATAAAACAAGTTTTATTGTGTTGCTGAGCTTGTGGGAAGGGAAATATCCAAGAGGCATGGTGAGTGGACAGGAAAGGTGGAGTTACCCTAAAAGGCAAATGACAATATTAGCATCGCATTTGGAAAATTAAATATAAAGCCAGGGGCAACCTGAGGTGTTGGTAAATTAGGGATCTGGGAAGGGGCTAATCTGGTCCCAAGTTGGTATCCTGGCCCCTGACAGAAACAAATGCAGATCCTCTCTGGAGGAAGGTATCCTCAATTTCAGCCCCCCAGATTGAAATCATCCAAACATGAGCTCACATTATGAGACCACAAAATAAAAAGGAACAAACCACTATGAGTGATAGTCAACATAAACAATAGCATATTTATATCTCCAGGGACTTTTGATATTAGGCACAAAATGTAAACTATGTGTGTATAAAATATTTAATGGAATAAAAGATGGCATTACAAAAATTAACAAGCAACAAGACTCTAGAATGACTAGTTAGGTTTGAAAGAGAACCATTCAGAACTTTTCAAAATAAAAAATACAAGGATGAAAATAAAGACAAATTTTGGGGGGGTTTAACAGCCAATTAAACACAACTGAATAGAGATTAGTGAACCAGAAAGTTGTTCCCCTAAGTATGGTGCTTGGACCCGCAGCATCATCAGCCCTGAGAGCTTCTTAGAAATGCAGACTCTCAGGCTCCCCCCAGAACTACTGAGTCAGAATCTGAAGTTTAACAAGATTCCTTGTGATTTGTAGGCATATTCAGATTTGAGAAGTATTAAACTGGTAGAAATGACATAGACTGCAGAACAAAGAGATGAGGAGGGAAATATGAAGGAGAGGTTAAGAGATATGGCAGTGATAAAGAGAGGGTCTAGAAAAATTTTATTCTGGTCAGTGGCAAGCTTTTTAAAAGTGATGGAGAGAAGACAATATTTGAGGAGAATTTCCTAGAACCGATGAAAGGCATGAATTCACATATACAAGAATTTACAGCAAACAAGAAAACAAGTAGTTCATGGCCAGGGGCCAGTCAGGCCAGACTGCAGAATACTGAGACAAGTAGAGAAGTTTTATGTACAAACATAAAACTAAGGTGTTTCAAGATGGAGGGTTGCAAAGTGGCAACTGGTAAAGGAGTGGTCTTTCTCCCCTGCCTGGAGGGCGGGACTGGGCCCACACAGTGGCAGCAGCGGGCATTAAGGGAGTGAGCAAATGTCTATGGAGGGTACTTAAGTATCTGATAAATCCGTGGAAACTCGGAATCCCAAGGATGCCAACCCTAGGTTGCCTTGGAGAGAGCTGGGCCTCTCAAAAGACATAGATCTGTTTAGTTGGCACAATGGTCTGCAAATGGGCAAGGGGTGGTAGTGGGATGACCTGGCTGACCACCCCTGGCCCCCAGGAAGCCCTGGTTGCAGCAGGTGACAGGTTGAGAGGATGTTCTTTCCCCACTGGGCAGCCCCAATTCTTACCACCTTCCAGCTGAGGGATTTTTCACAGGGTGAGATTTTGGGGTCTCTCTGACACCACCTGAAACTTGGTGTTCCCTACCTCCCCCAACATCTGGGCACACACTGTGCCCAGATCCTGGGCAGAGACCCCAGAGCTCACACCCAGGGCTCCCTCTCCACCCGGAGAAGGTAAGAGGAGTTCACCCAACCCTGGGGACCTGGGGCAGTGGCTGGCACCTTCTGGAGAGTTTCCCTTGGTTTATCAGACCTGCTCTACCTTGCCCAGCCCCCTAGGTCCTCACTGCAGGGGCATTCCTTCGTGGCTCCTCCTGCCATACCCACAGCGACAGGTGTGGACGTTGGTGAGGACTTTGAGAAATGCTTCTTGGAAGGCCCTGGTGGGAGTGAAATTGCTTCTGTCATTTCAGAAAGCTGTTCAGCAGTGGGTATTGGTAACGTCAAAAATGTTCGCACCCTATGACCTGGCACTTCCATGCACACAAATGCTTCTACAAGAAGTCTCCAAATGCAAATCAAGCCTTGTGGGAAGACTCACCATGCTGTTATTTATAATAGCAAAAATAGAAACAAATTATCTAATGAGAGAGAATTGAAATAAATGGAGGCACACTGTGAGGAAATATCAGAGAGCTGATGCACATTTTATTTATAAACGTTGGTAAAACGTGGAGAAATGTTTATAAGAATTAAGTGGGCAGGCGCCTGGCTGGCTCAGTCAGTGGAGCGTGCCACTCTTGATCTTGGGGTTGTGAGTTTGAGCACCACGTTGGGTGTCGAGATTACTTACAAATAGAAATCTTAAAAAAAAAAAAAATTACATGGAAAAAGCAGGATCTAAAGTTGTATATACAAACTAATTTGTCAGAGAACACCAGCAAATGATGTGGAGTAAAAAAAACAGGAAGGAAATGCAACAAAACGCAGCTGTGATTATCTGGGGGAATGGTGAGCCTGAGTGAATTTTCTTCTCCTCCCCGCCATGTTTCTAACTTTTGTATACTGAGCAACCACCCATTTCACTTTTTAAAGAAAGTCAAAAAAGAAAAAAATAGCAATCCTGTTATTCTACCCCCTCCTGCTTCCTGATCTCCAGGGGGCCAGACTCAGAGTCACCTTCAGGTTCCTCCTAGGTTCCTGCCCTGTCCTCTCTCTCCTGCCTTTTAGATGCCCACCCGCACCCTGTGCTTTCCTACTCCTCCCTAACCCCAACCCACAGGCAATTAACCCTTTCTCAACAGGGAAGGAGCCAAGCTTTTCTCTGGCCTCCTTCCAAAGCCTGGGATGCAGGGCTGGGTGGGGAGCTGGGAAATGTAACCCCTCCGTCAGTCCTGGGCTCACCCCTTTCCAATGCACACCTGACCTGGGCCTGGACTCGGACCGGCCCAGGAAAGCCCCTAGCTGGGTCATGGTGTCTTAGGCAGAGAAGCCCCTATGGGGGGGGGGGGGCAGGTGGGAGACCCCACACACCAAATGCAGACTCTAACGTGGATGAACCTGAATCTACTGCTTCTCAAATTCAAGTATTAGAGTCATCGGACACTTGTTAGAAATGCAAAGCTGTGGGTCCAGCCCCAGAGAGGGTTTTGGTAGGTCTTGGTAGAGCCCAGGAGTCACATTTTTAACCAGCCTCCCGAAGGACTGGGAAGCAGTCCCATTTTGAGAACTCAGAACCCCGTCTATTCCCAGCATGCTCCTCCTCCTCGCCCACTTATGCAGGAGAAAGTGATGCTGAGTCAGGATGGAAGGAAGGGAGAAGAAGGTGAAGGTCTTTTGCTGGGCACCCGGCCGCAGGGGATTTCTTGTAGTGGATACAAACTCAGACCAGATCTCCTGAGCCTTGCCTGGCTCTGGGAGCTCCAGCTGCACGCCCTGCCCCAATGTGCACATACCGAGGAGGTCCCAGGGTCCCACTCATTCTGTGAGGCCACCACTGCAGGCCCCGGGGCTGACAAAGACTTCCGGGTCAGGCTGGGCATGCAGGAGGAGGGCCTGGGGATGGCGGGGGAGAGCCCGGAGTCTGGCAGGCAAGCTCTGAAGCTGTCAAGGAAAGCTTATGGGAGTTAGCGCAAATGCAGCCATTCAGATTCCCGGCCGGCCGGCCTGGAGGGCACCGCTAGACTGATACAAACTTCGAGAAGCTGAGCTCCTCCCCAGACATGTGGAGGGGAGGCCCTGGGATCATGTCCCCCTCCGGGTCCTGGGAAGGGGCTTCCTCTTCCTCTGAAGTCTGTAAAGACAAGAGTCAGGGGTTGAAAAGCAGAGCTCAGCCGCAGGGGGTCTCCAGGTAGCTGTTGGGTCCACCCTAGCCTTTTCCACAGTTCTGGGCCTCTGTCCTTCTAAGGGGCACAGCCTAACAAGCTCTCCCCAGAACCCCCAGGCTTTGATTCATGCCCCTCACCTCCTCCCAAAACATCCCCCCACCCCATCTGCAAGAGCATCCTCAGGGTCAGGTTTTTGCCTGCAGGTGTTGGAATCCTGCCAGTCCAGAGCTCTTTAAATTGTGACTACCAACAAGCTATTCAAGAACTTTCTGGATCGGGGGGGGGGGGGGGGGGGGGCGGGAAGGATGTAAGGTTGGGAGTCCTGACTCCCGAATGAAAAGGCCTGCCCCTTTGGCAATGGTAGCATAGGTGGGCGGAAGCAGGGGGCAGTGTTCAGGGAGCGGATGCTGAGGAAAGAGCCCCCCCACGCCACTTCCCTGCATTGTCAGAAGCCAGGCTAGGTGGCTCCAGGCGCAGCTCCCTCCACCCCAGCCCCCGCATGCCCTCTGTTCACACCTGGCTGAGGCCCTGGGTTTCTGCGCAGGGGCTGGGGCTGGCGTGGGGCCCAGGGGGCGCTTCGAGGTTGATCATGGTGTGCTCCAGCGCCTGAAACAGAGACTCGGTCAGCACAGCCCATTCCCGGCAGCAGTGATGGGCTACCCGCCACAGCAAGAGAGGGGAGCCACGGGAGAGCGTGGGCAGGCTGTGGGGTCAGAGCCCTTCCGTCCTCTTTCCTACATCTCAGAGGGACCTTGGGCACGCCACTAAGCTCTCTGAGCCTCAGTCTCCTCAGCTGTCAAGTGGGCATAAGAATTTTTCCCTCAGGGTTATAATGAATATTCACGGAAATGTTTTCCTGCTCAACACCTGGGAACTCCTGGCATGATTCATTTGTTTTCCTTGTTGTTATGTCTATCCTCGAAGCAGAAAGAATGTGAAGGCTGCCAGTTCCTTGCAGGCCCAGGGAGAACAAAGGTGAACACCTCAAAGGTTCACCGACTAACAAACCGCAGAGGAAAAATTCTTTACAAATCATAAGCCTGAGCAGATAAGGAAGCCAAGGGAAGAGAGGCAGGCAGTCCAGAGTGAGTAGGAACCATCCTGGGACCAGCAGCGGGGTAGAAGAGGTTGGAGCCGGCCGAGGCCCCCAGCCAAGTCTCCCAAGGGCATAGCTGCCCTTAGGTGTCCCAGCTGGTAAATCCCATGGCCCGACGGGCACTGAAGACGAAGAAAGAAGCTCCTGTCCTCTGGACACCTATCTCATGATTTCCTGAGCATAACCCCATGAGGTGGGGATAATGAGGCTCAGAGAGGTGACGTAACTTGCCATGTGTCACACAGCTGGGCTGGGACTTGAACTCACGACCACGTGACCTCGGACCCGGGCTCTTTTTCTATCCTCTGCCACCATCCTGGCGGGGCATGCCGCACACACTTCCCTTCTTTTCAATGTCCTTGTTTCCTAACTGCCCCCTCCTTCTTCTATCGCTGCCCTGGCTGCAGGGGATGGGGGCAGAGGTGGACATTTGAGCCATCTCTGGCGAGACATTCAGTCTTACGGGCCAAGATGAAAATCAGAGCAGAATTCCTCAGGGGGGCTGGGGGGACGAGGGGACGAGGCGATGAGGGAATGGGGGGAGTGGAAGGAGATTTCACAAATGAGAGCCCCTACGTCTAAGCACTAGGAAAATAGGGAATCAGGGAAGCCTTGGGAAGTGGGAGCCGAGCCCTAATCTGAGCCCAGCACTCCCCTCTGGGCTGTTTCAGGAGTCAGGGGCCACGCCGTCCCATGTTCATGGACTGAGGATGGTTCTTTCTTCTGAGTCTAGGGGAACAGGCTCAGGCAGGCCGAGCAGTTGGCCCCACTCCTCCAGCCCTCGGCACACCAGTGGGGCAGGGTGGGGGCAGCACGGGGTATTGCGGCCAGCCCCGCAGACCGGGTCCGTTGCCCCGGTTCCGCCTCTTTCACGCGGGGTCTCTGGGGGCAAGTTATTTATGCTCTCTGAGCCTCTGTCTCTTATTCTGTAAGAAGGGGGTAATGATAACAGCTACCTTGTGCAGGAGTTATGAAGATTTGGTGACACACAGGTAAAGCCCCTGGCACATAGTAAGTGTTCAATTAAAGAGGAAAAGGGAGCTTCCTGAAAGAGCTCTGTGGGCAAGGGAAATGCTGGCCTGAGCCCTCATACCTCCCTCCGAGTTTTACACGCCCCTGGGGCTCTCTGGAAGAGCCAGTAGAGTGCCCCCTTCCCTCTTTGACCCGAATGTGGGCAAAGAAAACCCCAAGCCCTTTCAATTCCACCTGCAGCCCCTGCTAAAAACTACAAAGAAGCCCAAAGGGAAATAAACCAAAGAAAACCAAAAGCTCTCAGTTGGTCATGTTCACGGAGGGCTTATCTCTGACCCTCTCGGGAGACCCTGTTCCATCCTCCCCCCGACAAGGGGTCAGCAGTGGCGGGGACAGGTGCGGCAGGCTGGAAGCAGTCCCAGGCAGCCCTCCCGGGGGTGGGCTGGGTGGCAGTGGGCAGCCCAGCACAGAGGTTCTCCCTCCCGCCCCCGCCCCTCTTCTAGCCGGCAGGGTGCGCCCTAGGACGCACGGCTGGGCCCAAGCTGGCCTCCAGAGGACAGTGGTAGCCCCCGTCCCCATCCAGGTCTGTGACCTTTCCCTCATTCCCGTCCACCACCTCTGGCCTTGCCGGGCTTCCTGAGACAACAACAGCTGCTTCCTAAGCCAAAGCCCAGAACCCCATTCGTGTCCCAGCCCCTCCCCAGGGGGGTCAGGCCTGAGTCTTTTGTCCTCACTGGCGCCAAGAAAGAAGGAAACAGCAGCCCCCCTTTCCTGCCCCCGTGTGTAAGAGAATAAGGTGGAGGCCTCTCAATAAACAGCAGGAGGAGGGGGGTGGACACAAGGGGGGCTTCTGCGGCCTGAGCCCATGAGTTCGCAGCCCTCGCAGAGACCCTCAGGATCCAGCTCTGACAGTCTCTGCTTCTAAGATGGGGAGGGGAAGAGGGCGCTGGGCCTGGGGAAGACCCCCGCCTGGTACCTGCTGGGCCGTCAGGGTGAGGAGGGGTACCCTGAAGGGCTGGTCTCAGGGCTCACACAGATTCCCCAGAGACGGGAAGTGAGCCCTGCCTGGAGCTCAGAGACAAACAGGTAGGGAGATGCAGAGACAGGGCCCGGGAGTCCTGATGCCCAGCCCCACGGCCATCCGAGCTGGGGCTTCGGGCTGGCTGCCTTTCTTACCAAGTGTGAGAGTTGGACCTTCTCGTTCCTCTGTGTCTCTGCGTCCAGTTGAGCTGAAAGAGACCAGCAGGCATACCCTGAGGCCAGGAGCAGCCTGCGACAGCTCCCGCAGAGGTGGACGGGCCCCCCTGTGCTTGGGAGCAGGGGCTTCCCAGAGGGAGCAAGCAGACTGGTTGGGCAGGAAGACTGCTTGGACTTTCAGCTCAGTCCCTTAGCAGTGATCCAGCCTTTTGGGATGGGTACACGGAAATCCCCTGGTGTGGGCCAGAAACCAGCTGGGGAAGTAATTCTCTGTGCTAAGTACATTGCTTCTTCAACCTCAGGGTGCATCCAGGATCCCAGGACATTTTATGAAAATGCCCATTCTAATGCAGCAGGTCGGGGCTGGGGCCTGAGAGTCCTTTTAACAGGCTTCCAGGGGATGTCATGGCTGCTACCTGGGGACCACCGTTCGAGAGGCAAGGTGCTAAGAAGTTCTGAGGTCTTGATCAGGAATGTTCCCACCCTGTGTGCTCCTCCGGACTCCTCTGCGGTGAGCTGGGGACGTGGGCCAAGCTGACATTTCTTCCTGGGGGGCCGCACACGGTGAAGTTGGAGGCAGGCCCAGGACCACCGCCCCCCACCCAAGGCCACGTGCAGTAGGACAACATTGCCAATTTGCAGAGTGCTTTGGCACACATCTTCCTGGTTCTGCTGCTTCCTGGCTGTGCAAACTCAGGGCAAGCTGCTTAACCACTCTGCCTCAGTTTCTTCCCCTGTAAAATGGGGGGTGCTTGTAATGAGCAGTTTCTAATGCCACAATATTGAGAGCATTAGAGGAGATAAAAGCAACAAAGCCACACAGAAACTCGCAGCCCATGGCAGCTCCTCTGACTGATATTTCGGCCAACCCTCTTAACCCATGGTGTCTGCCGGGGGGGCCCCCCCGAGCCGCACACAGCCATTGACACCGGAAGCATGACTGCTCCAAATCACGCCAGGTTTTGAAGACTCAATATGAAAAAATGCAGAATGCAGGGGCGCCTGGGTGGCTCAGTCGTTAAGCGTCTGCCTTCGGCTCGGGTCATGATCCCAGGGTCCTGGGATCGAGCCCCGCATCAGGCTCCCTGCTCCGCAGGAAGCCTGCTCCTCCCTCTCCCACTCCCCCTGCTTGTGTTCCCTCTCTCGCTGTGTCTCTCTCTCTGTCAAATAAATAAATAAAATCTTAAAAAAAAAAAAAGAAAAAAAAATGCAGAATGCGGAATATGTATCATGAATAGTTTCATGTTGATTCCACCTTAAAATGATCATGTTTTGGAAAGATCATACTAATAAAGTATGTTATTAAAATTAACATCCCTAGTTTCTTTTTACCCTTTATCATGTGACTTTTAGAGAAGTTTAAATTACAGATGTGGCTTGGATTCTACTTCGGTTGGACTCGTATTCTATTTCTGTTCTAGTTCTCTTGTATTCTAGATCTGTGATCCAAAAAAGCTGTGGCTCAGGGAAAGTAGGTGACTTGCCCAAGGTCACACAGCTAAAAAGTCGCAGAGCTGGGATTCGAAGCCAAGTCTTCACAGGAGCTGAGCACCTCTCGAGACCACGACGGGTGTGAGGCCACAGTATCCTTCCTGTTCAAGGGCTTAGTCTCGAATTCCCGCCCCACACCCCCTGCCGTGGTAGTCATGCAAGGAACCGGACCTGCAGAGGCTGGACATGGATTTGTTGGGATCAATAGGGACAGAAGTGATTGATGAGCTTGGACAGATGGGAGCAAGCCAAGAGCCCCCGTTCTCCCATTCACGCATTTGAATTGCTTTTTCCTAATGTTGACTGACCTGTGGCTCCCTCAGAAGGGAGGAGCAGGGCTCCTGATGCCCATACCTCGGATGGACACACTGATGCACAAGGTCTCCCTGGGATGGTGGGGGGCACTGCAGGTCTCAGCGAGGTCCCTGGCCTCCCACCCCTTCCCTCTACTTTTGCTCACCTTCCTTCCTCCAGCGGAGCAGATAGCTGCCGAGGGCCACCAGGCCTGTGGCCAGGAGGAGGGCCAGCAGCACCAGGCCCGGGGCCAAGATGCGGATCTTTGGGATGGAGACCCTGTGGGTGAGATGGAAGGAGCCCAGCAGGTGTCACCAGAGAGCTGTAGCATGCTGTGCACATGGCATTCTTCGTCTGAGTCCCACTCATGTCCCTTGTCTTTCCCAAAGAGATCAGAGGGCACCGGGGACCACAGCACCTGGTCAGTCCCACTGGGAGGGACCCCAGCCCCCACTACCAACCCCAGGAAACGCTCTCAGCTGGTCTGAACTTGGCAGCAGTTACCTGGATGCCTCAGGCAGAAAGCCTCCGTCAGTAACTGAGTGCAATGATATATAACCCCCAAGAACCAATCCTTCAGGCTGTGGTTCCAGTTGGGTAAGAAAAAACCTATATTCATGCTCGGCACAGCGCCCAGTGCAAGGTGCGCCGGGGAAACTGGAGTGGCTGCCCCTGTGGCTGGGGCGGGGGAGAGAGGTGGGGACTGGGGCCACGGGGGACCCTTCACTTCAGGTGGGCCTGGGTGTCCAGAGCAACAGGGTTGCCGGCTCTGTAGTTCAGGTCGTCCACTGCTCAAGGGCCCTGCGGAGGGGGGATGGGGGCCGAGTCTGCCCTCTGTGCTGTTAGCTGCGGCCCTGACAGGAGGCTGTGCTCGCCTAGAAGAAGGAGTGCCAGGTCCTCACTTGCTCCAGGGCACCTCATGTTCTGGGGATGGCCTGAAAGGTGACCTTGGTCACCCTGGGCTCACCTGGACATGGAGCTGCTGCTGCTGGGGGGCAGATGGGTGTCCTCTGCGGAGGTGGAGTCCAGCTGTGTGAATGGACGGGATGTCCCTGCATGAGGAGAGGTTGCTTCATGAGGAGAGGTCCCCGCGTACAGAGAGGTTCCTGGGTCTGGGGAGGTTCCTGCGTGTCCGTACAGGGGGTCCCCGTGAACGGAGAGGCCTCGGCCCCTGTCTTCCCCTGCTTGGTTGTGGTGACTGTTTGGTGGAGACCAGGAGAAGCTACAAGTCCAAAAGCAACGCCTCAGCACCTTCTCCGACCCTTGAGGCCCAGCATTCCCCAGACCTCTGACCCTTGACCCCTGAGCCCTAGCCTCCCCAGGACCAATTTCTCAGAACTTCCCCAGCTAAAGGACCCCCCAGGAAGCAGAGAGGCCTGGATGAAGCCATTGTGAGCAAGGCGACCATGTCTCAGGCACGCCCCACACCCGCGCGTGGTTCTCAGCCCCCGTCCGTGCCCGCTGCTTGGGTCATCACGGCCCTGCGCCCACTCCGTGACCCATTCCAGCGGCCACGCAGTACACAGAGGCCCGCCTGCTTCCCCTCCAGTCCTGGCCACTTACAACTGCAAGTCGCCACATGCCCACCCTCACCACCTCTGCTTCAACAGGCCTTGACTTCCTTCAACAACCATGGGGTCAGCAGGGCAGGGTGGCAGGGACAGGTCCAGAGGTCAGGGTCCAAGGCCCTCCCTTTCCTGTTCAGCCCTCCAACCCCGGGGGGAGCAGACAGAACACAAGCCCGGCGGTCAGGCTGCGCCTCTTCCCTGGGCTCTGCTGCTCCTTGGGTGACCTGACCCCATGGGGCCCCTGATTCCTCCGCGGACAGTACAGCTCCCAGGCTCTGGGGGCCACGGAGCGCAGTGTCTGGCTACAGGCAGGCCCTCACTGGATGCTGCTTTACAGAGGGGTGGCGGAGAGACAGGAAAACCATTCACTCACTCAATTCTGGGGGCTCAGTTTGCCAAGCTTTTGCCTTGGGCTGGAGGCTCCTTGTAGTAAGAGGCTGGAAGGAGGGAGTGGGGGAGGGAGGCCAGCAGGGACCTAGGGGAAAGGGAGAGGTTGGTCTCAGGGGAGGCGAGGATCACCACTATGAGCCAGATTTCCTGCCTTGGTGGCAGCCAGGAGCTTTCCTGCCCCCACCTCTCTGCTCAGTCTCCACTATCTCCTCCTCCCAGCCACTTAGGAGTCACGGATGGAAGATTCTAGTCGATTGCTGGCCTCCCCCTCCTGCAGTCCCCTTGGCCTCCCACTTAGCTCAGACCTTCAGCTTCCCTTGTCCCCAACTGCCTGCCAGTCTGCTCTTTCCACGCCACTCTTCACACCAATACTCGTTTTGTCTCTAGAATATGGGTCTGGATATGGGATACTGGATTCCATCGCTTCTTGCTTCAGAACTGTTTCAATGGCCCTCACTGTCTATGAGCTGAAGCTCAAGCTTCTTACAGGCCTTTCAAAGCCTTTCAAACTCAGACCTCAGTTCACCATGTCGGCTTCACCTCTTCGCCATCCGGGGCACCAGCCATTCCTCTATTTGCCCTCTATTCCCAATGAAGTGAGCATCCTGCCCACCTCCGTGCCTTTGCCGTGCTGTTCCCCTCTGTGCCATGCCTCTCCTCTCCACGTCTGCCTGACACACTTTTTTCTGTCCCCGAGAGGCGGGGATCCCTCAAGGATGAGATGCCTAGCCTCTGTGCCTGGCAGAGTGGGCAGAAATGTGGTGTGGCCAATCCCCCCTGGAACCGCTGAGTTCCCTGCCCACCCTCCCCCTGCCCCCGGGTGCCCCTCGGTTACCTCCTTGCTGGAGTGCCATCCAGGACTCGCTCCCTGTCCCCATCATCCTCTATTTATTTTTTATTTTTATTTCTTTATTTTACTACAATTTTTTATTAACATATAATGTATTATTTGTTTCAGGGGTACAGGTCTGTGATTCATTCTCTATTCTAATACAAGTTCAGGTTTTCTCTGATTTTTCTGAGTAAATGATCAAATCTTGTGCAAATAAGGAGTATTTATCTTTTCCTATCCGATATGTATACTTCTTTATCTTGTCTTATTTCATGGCCTACAGCCTCCAGGCAATGGGGAATAAAAGAAACGACAGTGGATACTCTTGTCTTTTTCTGACTTTTCTAGAAATTCTGATCTGTCGCCATACTCAGTGGTGTGCTGCAGACAGCTCCCACTGACTTGGGAGAGCTGTTTACTTTTCAGGAATCTTGTGAGCTTATCGGTGGCTGGAAATTGGAGGGCGGGGGCATTTAAACCACAGAAACCGGCAGACCTTGCAAATCAGAGCTTCCCCAGCTAAACATTCAGCCGCACACCACTGTCATTAGCCTTTATTTCCTGTACCCCCAAATATCATCAGAGAAAGGTCAACAATGTCTGACACAGGATAACATAATAATGCACATATCACGCACAAATGAATAATTATAAATGAGGTAAAAATTTAAAATAGCCTCAAATATGGCTAAAATTGATCCCCACTAGGTAAGAAGGAGGTCTGAATACTGATAAGAATCAGAGGAGACCAGAGAAGCTTGTAAATAATGGAGAACAGGTTCAATATGGTTATGATACTGCTGTTATTATTTGGTGAGCTTATTTCTATCTCCTTGAATTAAAATAAAGACCCATGGATGTCAGGGATCTGACAGTGGGGACCGCCTGGGGATGGGGTGGGTCCAAGATGGGGCCAGGGGAGGGAAAGAGCAGACACCAAAGTGAGAAAAAAACCTGGATTTGAATCCTGGCTCCATCACCTCCTGCCATGAAACCTCAGGCAAATCATTTCATCTCTGGAGCCTCGGGCCCCCATCTGTGAAATGGGATACAAAGACCTGCCTCACCTTCACTGGCCGGCAGACTGGGGCTGCCCACTCCCCTGGGCCATCTCTGGCTTCTCTCTTCTCAGCTCGGCAGATCCAGTGGGGCTCTGGGCATCCAGAGAGATGTTCCATCCCCAGCCAGAATCCCCTAGTGTCCCTGAGCTCAACAAACTCCTCCTCTGAGGCTAGATCCCAGGCCCTCCTCATACCTGCCTTTGGGACTTCAAGATCTGGGGAAGGGAAGCAGGAAGGGAGAGCTGAGACCACGGGCAGGGTGAGGCCAGTGTGGCCATGGCTGGGGGGCGGGGGGGGGGGGAGGCGCTGTGGAGTGGGTCTGGGATGCTGCACAATGGTGGGCCCGTCCTGCGGGATCCTCAGGAATATCTCTGACTCCAAAGAGGGAGTCTTTTTTATTCTGTGGGCTGCCCATTTCATCCCCAGCCCATGCAATCTCTCTCCCACATCTGGGCAAAGAGGAAAGGCACTGAGCAGGGAGTTCAACAGATCTGCGTGGTGTGACCTTGTCAAAGAGCAGCCGAGGGTCAGGCTGCACTGCTTCTACTCCCATGACGGCCAAGCACTTGACCGGCATCATCTCACTGAGCCCCCACCCCCCCCCAGGAGGTTGGTACAAGCACTACACCTGGGGGCGAGGAGGAAACGGGGTCCGGCACTGATCAGCAGCCCACCCGTCCCTCTTCCCTTCTGTGTCACCTGTCCCCCATCCAGAGAAGCAGAGACATGTGTTACCTGGGAAGACAAGCAGAGAGACCAGGAAAGACTCATCTCGGCCCAGTTTGGAGAACCCACAGAAGTACTTCCCGGTGTCCTGCAGGGTGAGATTCCTCAGGGTCACGTGGAGCGTGAGCGTCTGGGGGCTGTCTTGGATGGACACCCTGTCCTCTCTTGTCTCCTGGCCATTTTCTCCCGCATAGACAGTACCCGAGCAGCGGGACAGGAAGAACCCCTTCTCCTTGCACCAGTATTTCTGGCGTGCCCTCAGCTCCTCCTGGTAGGTGCACTGCAGGGACACTGTGTCGCCTTCATACGCAATGATCTCCTTGGGGCCCAGCACGGCTCCATAACCTGAAACCATAGCAGGGACAGAGGTCAGAATTCCGTGGATTCAAGTTCCAGGGTCAAGACCAGAAGACTCCTCCTCAGTCACTCCCTTCTGCGGCAGCCCTGGAAAGAGCTGGTGGTCTCTTCCCCACCAAGGGAAACTGGGACAGGGCCGTTGCTGTTTCCCTAAAATCGGCATACGGAAGGAAGGGTGATGATGGGGCAGCTCTAGATTCAGACAGCCTGGATTTGGAATCCCAGCACTGCCACCTGGTAGCTGTGTGACCTTGGGGAAGTTACTTGCCCTCCCTGGGCATCTGGGTTTTCCCATTTATAGATGATGATGATGATGATGATGATGTCTTAGTTCACTGAAATTAAGATGCTATCATATGTAAGATACACCATAATTTTATATACCACTAAAAAAATCACGGTCACTTGAACAATTGTCATCCGTTACAAGATGCATCCTGATATTTGATGTTAAAAAGTTGAAGAGGCAGACCTGTGAACTGATGAAACAGCAAAATCCCTTCTCTCTCAGGATTGTTGTGAATGGAACAGTAGAGGCTCAAGAAATATTTGCAGAGTCTACCATGGCAACCACGTAGGGGTTGTCTTGTCTGCCTCCAGGCTGGGTGTAGAGTAGGAAAATAAGAATGAGAGAGGTAAAGCCCCCTTCCTAGCCACCTGAACATGAAGGGTTTGGAACCAGAGGTCTGGGAGAAAACCCGACTCTGCGTTCCAGAAACAGCAAGTGCCTGCCCCCGCCCCGCCTCTGCAGACTGAGAACCAGTGCGGTGGAGGCGGGACCTGGAAGGATCAGGCAGCAGTGGGTCAGAAGAATGAAAGGCAGGTTCAGGAGGTCCTCTCTCTGCCAGCTTGGGCATGAGCCCCACATCCCTCCACTCCTCCCTCTCCTGCCCCATCTCACCTGGGAGCAAAAGGCAGCCCCACAGCAGGACCAGGGGCCACATGGTGGGCGCTGGACATGCAGGAGCACACGCGGGAACTGGGAGCTCCCGGAATCACGCGGGGCTTTAACTTCCTCCAGAGGCACTAGATCAGGACCAGGAAGGCGGGAGGGGCCTGTGAACTTTGATGAACTTTGCAATCAAAAAACCCCCGACAGAGCTATTTTGAAAAACGATGTGTCAGGGCTCCCTCTAGTGTGCGTGTGTGTTTTGGTCCTTTAAAGCAGGATTCAATTCTGTGATAAGAAATTGCTTACTCACCTTTTTAAATGCCCAGACAACTTAAAGCGGTTGGGGAGACCAGCCTTACAGCGCGGCCTGCAGGTGGCTCCAGGGATCCCGCTCGGCCCAGCCCTTCGGCTTCCCTCCGCCCCTTTCGCAGCGCCTCCCGGTGGCTAAAAGCGGTACTGCGTCCTCCGGGAAGCGGTGGAGGAG
>NC_058417.1:41263788-41320390 GCF_002201575.2 Neomonachus schauinslandi | reverse complement strand
TTTTTTTTTTTTTTTTTTAAAGATTTTATTTATTTATTTGAGAGAGAATGAGAGAGAGCACATGAGAGGGGGGAGGGTCAGAGGGAGAAGCAGACCCCCTGCTGAGCAAGGAGGCCGATATGGGACTCGATCCCGGGACTCCAGGATCATGACCTGAGCCGAAGGCAGTCGCTTAACCAACCGAGCCACCCAGGCGCCCCTGTCGGGGGTTTTTTGATTGCAAAGTTCATACTGGTCGAAAGCAAACTTTTACACAATTCAGGAATGTTAAAAAATAAATTTAAAAAATGGGAGTGTTTCCTGTAATTCCCCTCTCCCTTGGAAAACCAGGGTTAACATTTGGCATATGTGCTTCCCCATGTACAGCCGGAATTTTTCTCACTTGCTGGGTTAATATTTGAAGCATTAACCCAGTTGTTCCGGGAGGGGAGATTGTGTGTGTGCATTGTGTGAGTGTGAGTGTGTGTGTGTGTGTGTGTGATTCTGGCAATGTGGGGAGACGTGTCTCAATTTCACTATGGGCATTGAATGGCAGTGGCCCCGGGACTGAACTCCATCACAAGTACAGACAACAAAAGTTGGGGCGCCTGGGCGGCTCAGTCGGTTAAGCATCTGCCTTCGGCTCAGGTCATGATCCCAGAGTCCCACTCCCTGCTCAGCGGGGAGTCTGCTTGTCCCCCTCCTCCTGCTTGTGCCGTCTCTCCCTATTTCTGTCTCTCTCTCCCAAATAAAGAAATGAAATCTTTTTTTAATAAATAAAATCTTTTTAAAAATATCAAAAGGTAATCCATTTTTGCAGTTTTAAAAACACGGATTAAAATAATATTTATTCTAGCCTTTGATTATTATCTCTTTCTTTCCTGTTTTTGTCCTTATACAGAATAAACTCTGATCTTCTTACTTTTCTTAAATCCTAAGTGATTTATTTTAAGCAGGGGCCAGTATCTGACACTTCATTGTTTTCTAGCGTCATGGGCCCTGAGCACTGACATTTTGAAATATGTGTTATGTGGTTACAAATTGTTTTCCTTTTATTTTTTTCCCTCTATTACAGTTCAGGTATGGTATTGTGATTTTTAAAAATTAAGTGTACGAGAAGGCATATTATTTATGGTTGTCATTTACGGAGAGTAAAGGAAGTGTTACCAAAAATTGTGTTTTTATGAAGACGGTGTTGGGTCTAATATGCATCATTCCTGTTCCCTTCATGCGTATTGTGAAGTCCTTCCCTCTACCCTCCCAGCCCCACACCTAGCCAGGAGCTAGGCTTGAGGACTGCATTAAAAACAGATCATCAGGCTCAAAAGTGGTGCATGAGTTGGGGAGAAGGGCCTTGCATGGAACATTGGTGTGGGCACTGCAGCTAGTCCTACCCCATGGGGTATATGAGGAGCAATGGATAGCCCCTCCCGCCCCCCACGATGGGTTTGGGGATCTGAGAGGAGAGCATACTTGTATGCTGCTGCCTCCCTAGAGTATTGGGAGGTGCTCTGCCATCATAGGATGGGCTCCTGGCCCTGTGACCCTGTGGCAGCCTCATCACATCCTCATGACATCTGTGAGCCTGGAGGTGCTGTGGCTGGGGCAGTGGGATGGGCGGCAGACCCAGGCAGGAAGGAACAGCCACACCGCATCCCAGAGGAAGTGGAGAGCCCAGTGGATGCTGGCATGGGCAGGTAATGGTAAAGGCTACCCCCTGCTTTCCTAGGTCCTGCTGGTAATTAACAACCTCCAGGACTTAGAACCACTTCAGGGAGGAAGGAGAACCGGGGACAACTGTCAAGTTTCCTTGGAGCCATCTGAGGAAACCTGCATCGAAACTGAAGTCCCAGCTGTGGGGTAGGGTTTAGTAAGGCCTGTTAGCAGGGCAGACAACATCTGGCCAGACAAGAGCCCAGCTAGGCAGCCACCCCAATCTGGTTCCCCTCTGCATTGGACTCGCTCGGACTAAGTCACTTCTGCTGATCTAAGATGGCAATTTGTTCCTCTTAGATCAGAGTTTCTCAACATCAGCACTACTGACATTTTGGCCTAGATAATTCTATGTTATGAGGGGCTGTCCTGTGCATTATAGGATGCTTAGCCGCATCTCTGGCCTCTACCCACTAGATGCCGGTAGTCTCCTCCCTGCCCAACACCCCGCCTCCCCAGTTGTGACCATCAAAAATGTCTCTAAGCATTGTCAAATGTCCCCCCGGGAGGCAAACCTACTCTGGGTTGAGGGCCACTGCTTTAGATGATGACTGAATCGATGGAAAAAAAAAAAAAGCATACATGGTGTAAGTTGTGTTTATACAGGTGTGCTCACAAGGCTTTGGATGGAGCAGAGTGGGCAGAATTAGGCAGACTTTCTGTAGTCACAGGCCTTGCTAGAAGACTGCAGCCCTCCCCCCCCCACCCCCACAATGGGGCTGGGGCCGTCCCTGTCACACTCCAGCTGCAGAAGCAGTCCAGAACGCACACTCTGCAGGCGAGCCAGCTCCCAGGAGAGAGAGAAGAACAGAGGGCTGGGTGAGACATGCCTTGTTTCTCCTTCCAAATTCATCAAGCAAGTAAGCAGGGGCATAGAGAAAGACCGAGGGTATTATGCCAGTGGGCCTCTCCCTTCTTGGAAGGAAACATCAGGAGTGGGGATGAAGTGTGCCCCACAAAGACGGATGAGCCACAGGCTGGAAAAAGCCTGCATCCCTGAATCACCGCTTGGGAGAAAGCTGCCCCGACAGTTCCCCAGTCTGCAGCAGACTTGGTGTGAGCCACAGACAGACTTCCAAGTGTTTAGCCACTGAGATCTTACAGTTTGTTGCTGTGTCATAGCCTAAAGCACCAGAGGGTTTGTTTTCTCACCCACATCCCATTCTCTAGCCCACCTACGGCTCCCCCAGCCCCAGCCAGTTGCGAACTCAATCTTTCAACCTCCTCCACTGAAACAAATCTGAAAACTCCTTTTGAGATTTTTATGTTGACTCAGTGACGGACTTTTTACTTCTAGGAATGACGGTGAGATGAAGGGAGAGGGCGGCCCAGAACGCGGGGTGATTCGGACCATCCTCCGTCAGAAGCTGGATGAAACAGACATGTATTTTAAAATCTTCGCAAAAACTTTGAAAGCTAAATGTAGTAGTGGGGTCCCCTGGATTGCAGAATCTATCCCCAGAATAGAGAAAGGATATTAGTGGATAAACTAGTGAAATCCTAATAAAGTCTGGAGTTTAGCTAATAGTAATGTACCAATGTTAATTGCGTCGTTGTGACAAATGTTTCAGGTTATGTAAGATGTTAACATTAGGGGGAAACAGAGTGAAGGATATTCAGGTACTATCTGAACTATTCAGGTACTATTCTGTACTATCTTTGCAACTTTTCTATAAATCTAAAATTATTTCACAATATAAGATTTTTTTTTCTTTTTCTTTCTTTTTTTTTTTTTAAAGCGAGCAGTGAAGAGCGAACATGAGTGTGAGGGGTTACCAGGCCAAGGTCTACATGTAGAAACCCAGAAAGATGAACTGAGCGTGCAAGGCGCTTTTGTCCTTGAGAGTATTTACTGATTCAGAAGCAGCAGCAGAGGGGATGAGCTAGGAGTCTGTGGCCCTCCAAGAGTCGGGAATCTGGTATATGTATTTTTTAAAAAGATTTTATTTATTTATTTCAGAGAGTGAGAGAGAGACCGAGCACGAGGGGCGGGAGGGTCAGAGGGAGAAGCAGACTCCCCTCTGAGCAGGGAGCCCGATGCGGGGCTCGATCCCAGGACCCCAGGATCATGACCTGAGCCGAAGGCAGACGCTTAACTGACTGAGCCACCCAGGTGCGCCTGGTATATATATTTTTATCACATTAGGCTAGAATCCCAAAGGGCTGCACTTTGGGAGAAGGTTCAAGTGCAAATAAATGAGGCCAACCATGGACTTTCACTCAGCCTCCTGCCATTTAGGTGCCTCCGGAAGTTTCAAGCTTTAAACTTGAATTTAAAACGGTCCTGATCTGGCAAGACCCTCCCTACCCCTACCCCCAGATAAAGATACCAATGAAAAATCCTTTCTGGAGGAAAATAGCATCCGCCTGAGTCTCCAGTTACTGTAAAAATTGTTTTTGCAAATACAGTCCAGTATACCATCGAAGACAACCAGCTGTGTGAGGAGACAAGAGTCCATCAGCAAGACCGTGCAGAGGCAGCTGAGTACAGATGCTGAAAATAGCAGGTGCAGCCTTGGGGCGCCTGGGTGGCTCAGTTGGTTAAGCGACTGCCTTTGGCTCAGGTCAGGATCCTGGAGTCCCAGGATCAAGTCCCGCATCAGGCTTCCTGCTCAGCAAGGAGTCTGCTTCTCCCTCTGACCCTCCCCCCCTCTCATGTGCTCTCTCAAATAAATAAATAAATAAATAAATAAATAAATAAAATCTTAAAAAAAATAGCAGGAGCAGCATTAACACAACTATTCTTACTCTGTTCAAGGAGGTACAAGTCAAGCTTGAAATGTTGGGCAGACGAGTGGAAAATATACAAAATGACATAGCAGATTTGAAGAAGAATGACATAAAATTCCAGGACTGAAAAAAAAATGTGATAATGAAAATGAAGAATCCAATGCACGAGGTTTAGATTAGACACAGTTGAAATGGTCACCGGAAGAAACCATCCGGAAGGAAGCACAGAGAAATGAAAGGATGATAAACAGAGGGGAGGAGGTAAGAGAAATGGGGAATAAAGTGAGAATGTCTAGAATACAGTTTATTGGAGACTCATGGAGAAAGAAGAATGTGACCCAGCAGTCATGAAAGAAATAATTGCAAAGAAGTTTCCGAATGTGTTGCAACATGCGGTATGTTCTTTGATACATTGTGTGTGTGTGTGTGTGTGTGTGTGTGTGTTTCTAATGGAGGGGGGTGGTGCTGGAGCCAGCAGCCCAGGGCATGGGCCCCTCTTGCCTGGGTTGAAAGGAGGTATGGTATGGACACTTGATGGGTGACAGGTGGCACAGTAGAGTAGTGGGGGAAGGGTGGTCTTTTCATCAAGTAGTAAAAGAAGATTATGCTGAGTGAAGGAAGCCAGGCTTACAAAAGACACATTGTATGATTCCATTTAGAAAAGTTTACAAACAGACCAAAAGAATGGCATTGTATTGGGATACATACACTTAGATGGTAAAACCAGAAAGCAGAAGTAATTACTATGGATGTCAGGGCAGTGGTTGAATTTGTCATCTGGGGGGGGGGGGGGGGGGGGGGGGATGCCCTTCTGGGGCTCACAGTGTAGTCCCCTCCCCTCCCCAGGTGGTGGCTCCATGAGTGTTCACTTTTCACTGATTTGTGAAGTTGTCTTGTTCGTGCACTTTCCGGCGTGCACATCCTGTTTCACAAATCTAAACTGTGTTTGTGAGACGGAGTAACAAAAACAATAAACAGGACAAGTTATCAGGAAAAAAAAAAGTAGTTACAAGTACTTTCCCTTGTTCTCCTTGAGAGGTAGATGGGCTGAGATCGTCCTTTCTTTAGAGCCTTCTGACTCACCCTCTTGATGCCTGTTTGGGAGGGAGCCCATTTCTCCTCTTGGAATTATTCCCTGTTCCCTTCCGTGTCTGGGCTGAGTGCCAGACCAAAGGAGGCAGACCTGTAGCCTCAAGGGTTCTTTGTGTCACCTCTTTGAAGATCATTGGCATTCTGTCCTTTTCAGAGTTCCTTCCTCTCCCCTCCTTTGCCTATAAAGACAGATCCCAAGCACCTGGGTGGCTTATTCCGTCAAGCGTCTGCCTTTGGCTCAGGTCCTGATCCCAGGGTCCTGGAATCGAGCCCCGTGTCAGGCTCCCTGCTCAGCGGAGAGTCTGCTTCTCCCTCTTCCACTGGATCCTGACCAAGCCCTGGCCCGGTGATGCCACCCCCGCCTGGGCCCCCAGCCATCTTGGCCAACTCTGCCCTGAGTCACCTTCTCTGTCCTGGGGTGCAGCCGTCTCCCCAGCTCTCTAATCCAGATTCTCATCCACCCAAACCTCCCTCTCTTTCTCTTTCTGCCTACTTTTCCTTCCAACCTGCTTGCCCAAATAACCCCTGGGCTAAAGGACAGGTACATATAAACGTTTTGGTAAATAATATGCTAAATGCTCTTCCAGAAAGTTTGCACCAATTAACCCTCCTTCCAATATAAACCTGTTGATTTCCCTACATCCTTGACCACATTAGATGTCAACAAACTTACACATTTTTGTGTCTTAGTAGGTGAAAAGGGACATCACTTTTTATTTTGGTTTAGAATCCTTTGATTACGAGTCAAGTTGGGCATCTTTTTGTACGTTTATTGACTGTATCTTTTTCTTTTGTAGCAAAGTATTTTTTTAGCCATTTTTCTTTTTTTCCATCTTTTTGATTTGTGTGAATGTTTGTAAATTAAAGAATTTAAATATTGATCATACTGCATGCCATATCCTACCACGTTACAAATAATATTTTTGTCCATAAAAGTGTTTACATTTCACTTAGTCACACGTATCTTTTTCTTTATAGATTTGGGTTTGGATTTTAGCTTAGAATGGCCTTCCCTCACTCCAAGATTACAAAAATAAATCTACTGGAGAAGTATTTTGGTGTGAGGAGTGAGATGGGGATCCAGCTTTCTTTTTTTTCTTTTTGCATAAGGAGTAGCTAGTTGTCCCCACACTATTTTTTTTAGTAATTCCTCCCCCCACACTTATTTATAATGTCATCTTTCTAAAAAGTTAAATTACCATATACATGAGGATTATTTCTGCACTTTCTAGTCTGTTCTATTTGTCTAGCTGTTGATGGTTTCTTCAGTATTAAACTTTAAAAAGTTGTTTTCATGTCAGCAATGTTTCATATCAGATGGGGCTAGCACCTTGCACACCACCCCACCTGGTCCTATAACTCTTCTTTTCTAGAATTTCTAGAATGTTTATTTTTCCAGTTGAATTTTGGTAGCATTTTATTTTAATTTTTTAAAAGATTTTATTTATTTATTTGACACAGAGAGAGAGAGAGAGAGAGCACAAGCAGGGGGAGCAGCAGGTTCCCCACAGGGATCCCGATGTGGGGCTCGATCCCAAGACCCCGGGATCATGACCTGAGCTGAAGGTAGACCCTTCACCAACTGAGCCGCCCAGGTGCCTTGAATTTTGGTAGCATTTTAAAAGTTTCATCTGAAGATCCTTTTTATACTTTAGTTGGGATTGCATCGGGTTTGGAGAGGATTTTAGAGCGAAATGACATATTTACGACATTAAGCTATTCTTTTCTGTATCTTCTGAGTTACTGTTTGTTGTATATATGTTTTACTAGTGTTTTTAAGGTCCTTTCCCCCATATATCAATAAGTATTCAATCTTTGGTTACTCTCTTAGTTTGCAATTTTTTCTTCCATTATACACTATAATTATCTATCTCTGTTCATAGGAAAGTTATTGAATTTGTAATATGAATTGCATATTCTGCTCTCTTAATCTCCTCAGTACTTCTATTTCTATTTTTATTTATTTATTTTTAAAGATTTTATTTATTTATTTGAGAGAGAGACAGAGAGAGCACAAGTAGGGGGAGCGGCAGAGGCAGAGGGAGAAGCAGGCTCTCCACTGAGCAGGGAGCCCGATGTGGGACTCGATCCCAGGACCCTGAGATCATGACCTGAGCCAAAGGCAGATGCTTAACTGACTGAGCCACCCAGGTGCCCCTTCTATTTCTATTTTTGGTCAATTATTTTGAATTTCTAGGTATACCACCTGTGCTGCCTCCTTCTCTCTAGTATCTATGCCTGCTATTTTTTTTTTTAAGATTTAATTTATTTATTTGAGAGAGAGCAGAGAGGGAGTGGGAGAGGGAGAAGCAGACTCCCCGCTGAGCAGAGAGCCCGACATGGGGCTCGATCCCAGGACCCTGAGATCATGACTTGAGCTGAAAGTAGACGCTTAATGGACTGAGCCACCCAGGCACCCTATGCCTGTTTTGTCTTTGTCTCATCCACTCACATTGGCCGCCGCACCAGAGCAATGTTAAATAACTCTTGTGGTGATGGCAGGCACCTTGAGGTTGGACTATTATGTTCATGCAGTTAGGGTTGATATGGCTTCTTGGCCAACTGATTCCTTCTCATTATAAAATATCCTCCCTTATCCCTGGTAATATTCCTCGTTTTGAGGTCTACTTTGCCTGACATTAATGTAGTCACTTCAGCTTTCTTAATTAGTATTTCCAAGGTACATCTTTATTCCTTCATTTTCTTTTATCGTATCTGTATTTTTATGTTCAAAGTGAGTTTCTTCTAGCTAGCATACAGTTAAGTCTTGCTTTTTAAATCCAGTCTGATGATTCCTTATAAGTGGAGGCTTTAGTCCATTTGCTTTTTATAAAAACAACTTTATTGAGATATAATTTACATACCATAAAATCCCTCCATTTAAAGTGTACAACTCAATGGTTTTTAGTATATACAGAGATTGAATAGTAACATTTTTAGTAGATTCACAGAGATTAGTATATTCAACAGACGGTTGTAAAACCAGCACCAGAATCTAATTTTAGAGCATTTTCATCATCTTAAAGAGAAAGCTGGTACCGATTAGCATTCACTCCTCACCTCCATTCCCCCAGCCTAGGCAACCATACCTCTTTCTGGCTCTGTAAATTTGCTTAGTCTGGATTCTTCATATTCATGGAATCATACAATGTGTGGTCTTTTATGAATGACTTCTTCCATTTAGCATCATGTTTTGAGGTTCTTCCATATTGTGGCACATATCAGGACTTCATTTCTTTTTATTATTTCATTTATTTTTATTCCATTGTATGGGGATGCCCCATTTTATATATCCATTTATCAGTTGATAGACATTGGGTTTTTTCCACTTTTTGGCTATCACAAATAATGCTGCTTGAACCTTCTTGTACAGGTTTTTGTGCTTTCATTTTCCTCTCTCAGGGTACATATCTAGGAGTGGAATTGCTGGATCATGCGGTAACTCTACGTTTAACCTTTTGTTCACCTTCATTTTTGAAAGATATTTTTAAAAAATTATGTATGGGTGCATCTATAGAGTGAATATTAATTTTTCACCTTTTATTCTATTCACAGATTACTTTATATGGAGTTACAGTAATAGATTTCCAAATAGTAAACCATTTAATTTCCAAATACTAAGCCCTTTTTAGAACATACTCTACTTGATCATGGTGTACTAATTTTTGGTGTTCTGGTGAAATTGTCCACTCATACAGTTTTCAGGATTTTTCATAAGTGAGATAGGTTTGTGGGGTTGGGTTTCTTTGTTTTTTGCTTTCTTCAACAGGTTTTAATCTCAATGCTATGTTTACTTCAAAAAATTTTTTTTGAAGATTTCCTTCTGTCTCTATGTTTTAGAAGAGGTATGGGTACCTGTTTAAGTGTTTGGTTGAATTCTCCTGCAGAGCTCTCCAGTGCTTTTTTTTTTTTTTTTAAGATTTTATTTATTTGACAGGGAGAGACACAGCGAGAGAGGGAACACAAGTGGGAGAGGGAGAAGCAGGCTTCCCGCCGAGCAGGGAGCCCGATGCGGGGCTTGATCCCAGGACCCTGGGATCATGACCTGAGCTGAAGGCAGACGTTTAACCATCTGAGCCACCCAGGTGCCCCTCTCCAGTGCTTTTTAAGGGAGCAATTTTTTGACAATTCTATTCCATTTTTTTTTTTTTAATTTTAACTAGGCTCCATGTCCAGCATGGGGCTTGACCTCATGACCCTGAGATAGAGAGTCACATGCTTTACTGACTGAGCATGGGGCCCCCAACAACTCTACTCTATTGAAATGGGTCTGTTCATAGTTCTCCCTCTTCTGGGGTAATTTAGGTAATATGCGTAATAATAATAATACTCTGGGTTTCTGGACCAGTCAAGTCCTCCTGTGCAGTGACAGCATCAAGATCACAACACCCCAGGAATGATACAGTATGTGTTTTTCTGTCTGCCTTCTTTCATTCAGCATAATATATTTGGACATTCACCTATGTTGTTGCATGGTGGGGATAATCTTTGGATAGTAGTTTCTTTCTTTCTTTTTTTTTTTAGAGAAACAGCATGAGAGGGGATAGGGTCAGAGGGAGAAGCAGGCTCCCCGCTGAGCCGGGAGCCCGATGCGGGACTCGATCCCAGGACTCCAGGATCATGACCTGAGCCGAAGGCAGTCGCTTAACCAACTGAGCCACCCAGGCGCCCCTAATTTGAACGTTTTTATATGGTGTATATATTAGTTCAATAATTTTTTTAAAGACTTTATTTATTTATTTGACAGACAGAGACAGCGAGAGAGAGAACACAAGCAGGGGGAGTGGGAGAGAGAGAAGCAGGCTTCCCGCGGAGCAGGGAGCCTGATGCGGGGCTCGATCCCAGGACCCCGGGATCATGACCTGAGCCGAAGGCAGACGTTTAACGACTGAGCCACCCAGGTGCCCCTGCATTTTTTTATTATTATGAATAAAGATGCATTGGATATTCTTTTTTTTTTTAATTTTATTTATTTATTCATGAGAGAGAGAGAGAGAGAGAGAGAGAGGCAGAGGGAGAAGCAGGCTCCCAAGGAGCAGGGAGCCCGATGCGGGACTCGATCCCAGGACCCTGAGATCATGACCTGAGCCGAAGGCAGACGCTCAACCATCTGAGCCACCCAGGTGCCCCTGCATTGGATATTCTTATACAGCTGTTGTGGCTAGATGGTTTTATTTCTCTTGGATGAATACCAAGGGATGGAATTGTGGGATCACACAGTAGATGTATGTTTACTTTTTCAAAGGAGCTGCCAAACAGTTTTCCAAAGTGGTGGTACCATGTTATATGCACGTAGCAGTTGGAGAGTTCCAGTTGTTCCTCATCCTTGGCACCTTAGGTGTTAGGAGTACTCTTTGCTCTCACCCTCTAGTGCATGCACAGTGATACCTGCCGGGGGCTGTAATTTATATTTCCTGATGACTAACGATATGGGATGAGCACTTTTTCTTATGCTTATTAGCTATTTATATTCTTTTGTGAAGTGTGCGTTCACATCTTTTGCCGGTTTTTTTTTGGCTGTGTTGTTTGTATTTTATTAATGAGTAGCAGGAGTTCTTTATTCCAGATACAGGTCCTTTGCCAGATATATCTGCTATGAATATTTCCTCTCAGTCTGTGGCTTGCCTATTTTCTTGATAGGGTTTTTTGATAAACAAAAGTTTTAAATTTAGATGAGGTCTATTTATCAATTTTTTTAGGGCCTCTGCTTTTTTTTTTTTTTAAGATTTTATTTATTTATTTGACAGAGAGAGACACAGCGAGAGAGGGAACACAAGCAGGAGGAGTGGGAGAGGGAGAAGCAGGCTTCCCGCAGAGCAGTGAGCCCGATGCGGGGCTCGATCCCAGGACCCTGGGACCATGACCTGAGCCGAAGGCAGACACCCAACGACTGAGCCCCCCAGGCGCCCCAGGGTCTCTGCTTTTGATGTCCTTTCTAAGAAATCTTTGCCTACCAAAAGACTAAGAAGATATTCTCCTATGTTTTCTTCTAGAAGATTTATCAATTAAGTTTATGTTTTGGGCTATGGTCCCTCTTAATTTGAACTTTGTATGTGCTGTGGGTAGGGATTGCAGTCCCCCCTCCTCCCACCCACCTCACATGAATACCCAGTTGTTTCAGCATCATTTGTTGGTGAGCTCATCAAAAATCATTTGACCTTTTATCAGATGGCTCTTGGTATCTCTCCAACACTAAGTTCCCAGGTGAAAATATGTCTCATGCAGTCTTTTCTGTACTCAAAGTGAGTCCCCGAGACAAGGAGCATCACATCACCCTGGAGCTTGTTAGAAATGCAGAAACCGGCACCACTCCAGCCCCATGCAACCTCCAGATAATTCCCAGGCACATTACGTTTTGAGAAGCACTGGTGTGCTTTTTGATGAAGGAGGGGAAATGTCACCGTGACACACTCTGCCATTGACAGCCTCCCCCATGTACTGCAGGCTTTGGGGTCCTGGGAACTCATTTCCACTTCTTAATATGCTAGACTTACTCCCAGACGCAGTCTCTGGGTCCACCACTCCCGACAAGTGCTGCTGCGCGTTCCCTGGGGCTGGGAGACAGGGGAGGGAACTCACTCGCTTACTCCTCACTCTCTAATACCCACAGCCACCTGCTCACTCACCCAGCAGCTTCTTCTGCCCTCTCTTCCATACACATCTTCCACCCCTGAACCTTAGTTTCCTCAATTACGGCGCCCAGATAATAATGGTGTCTATCTCCGGGGCTAATGTGATGCAAAGTGATCTGAGGAGTACCTGGGCATAAAGACAGCACAATAAAACTCAGTGATCTTCACGGCCATTTCACAGAGCCCGTTGCCCAGGGGAAGCCCCTGCATACAAGCTGCCTTCGCCCCTCCCCGCCCCTCACTCCCGCTCCGCAGCCCCACCCCCTACACCCGGGCCAAACTGAGCCTCGCAGTCTTCCCAGCTCGACTTCTCCTCCCTCCCTTCTCCGCGCCCCCAGGGCACAGTGCGCCGATAAATCTTCCCCAGCACGCTGCATTGTTACAGCCACTTGCCCTCGCGTCTGACCGGTGCCCCGTCCGGCACGGGAGTTCCTCAGATCCAGGTTGTCTGTCTCGGTGGTCTTTGAAGCCCCGGCCCCCCGCACAGTGCCTGGTACTTGGAGAGCACTCCATAAATGTTTGCGATTTTGAATAATACGTGAGGCAAACGTCCAGCCCTCAACTCGCGGGGGGTGGGGGATGTGCGGGCGGCGGGGGGCAGAAGGGGAGGCTGGCCGTGTGCCGCCCAGAAGGACACAGGCGGGGGCTGCTCGGGGCTCGGTGGGTGGACGCCGGGGCGGGGGCATAGGAGGCCCGAGAGCGGAGCCCGGGTCCGCAGAGGACTGGCGGGGCCGGACGCCCAGGCTCCCCGCGCTCCTCCCCCCGCCTCCTCCCGCGCCCCGCCCGCTCCGGCTCCGCCACCCCCGCCCCGCGCGGCCGCGGCAGGGAGGGGCCGGGGAGGCGGAGCCAGCAGCGGCCGAGGCTCCGGGCACCCGCGCGGCTCCCGGCGGCGGAGCGGAGATCCCGGCGCGCCCAGGTAGGAAGCCCCGCGGGGAAGCGGCCCGGTAGCCCGGCTGCGGCGGGAGGGGCGCGGCGGGGGCGGGGAGGAGGCGCCGAGCCCCGCCCCTCGTGCGCGCGGCTGCCTCACGGCTCCCCGAGCCCCCCGGCTGGGGGGAGGGGGCGCTGAGTCCCCGCCCCTCGGCGCCCGGCCTTCCTCCCCGCGCTCGCCCCCCCCACCCCGCCCCCCGTGCGCCCGGCGCCTTTCCCGCCGCCCGGCATCCTCGGGACCGCCGGCGAGCGGCCCCCGGGGCTCGCCTTCCCTTCGGCCAGCTGCGCGCCTTGTTCGTCCCACAGGTTCCTTCCGAAAGCGAGCTGGAGTCTGGCTTGGCCGCCTCGGGGAGTGGGGGCACAGCTAGAAGGAGCCAGGGCGTGAGTGTGGCGGAGGGCGGCGCAGTGGCTGGAGAGAGCCCAGTACCATTCTTTTGCATCTTGGTGTTCCCGGTGCTCCGCGCACTGGGGCTGGCTCCATGTTTGCGGAATGAATCAGTCATTACTCTCCTTGTCCCCTTCCGAAGGAGGACTTTTTGAGGTCCACGTGCTGCAGAGCACGTTGGGGCGGTGGGCGGGGGGGGGCTCCTGAGCTAGCTAGGGCTGCCCGGTCCTGCATAGTGGAGACCCGACTCTCATTTCTCCACCTCCTCTCCACACTCCCTTCTAGGGGATGCTCCCTTCAGTTTGGGACTTGGGGGTGGTGGGGGAGGAGGGAGCTTACAAGCTACGCCCCAGACAGGTGTGACCAGGGACTTGAAGGTGAACAAGGGACTTGTGAAGGACAAGGGACCTGCGCAGGGCCTCTCGGAAGGTAACAGGGCACAGGGGATGCTGCAGAGCAGAGCACCCACCGTGAGCAGGGGCCACATCCTACCTTTCCGGACCAGCCCGGAAAGGCCACCACAGTAGAGATTCTGACCTGCAAGCTACTGAACTCCCCTGAGCCTCTGTTTCTTCACCAGTAAAATGGGGATATTAGTACCCATTCCCCAGGGCTTTGTGCACATTAAGAAAAGTGTCATATGAAACCAGCCAGCAGAATGCTTGGCACATCCAGGGTACTAGCAAATCTTAGTTTTCTTTCTTTGCTCTCTGGAAAACAAACAAACAAACAAACAAGCAGAGAGTTATTCGTTACCATCCCCTCTGTCCCCAAATTGGTCATGGACAGACACAGCAGGTGTGTAAGCACTGTTTGTTGAATGAATATGCTTGATGGAGCGACACCACTCACCCTCCTCCTCCTCCCAGAATCCGCAGGCAGAGGTCGGGAGCTGAGCAGCAGAGACATGCCCGTGCTGTCTGAGGACTCCGGTGAGTGCCTTTCCTGGGCTGGGCCTGCCGGAAGCCCTGGAGAAAAAGAGCCTGCCCCAGCAGCCCCAGGCTGGGAGGAAGCAGGATGCTGCCTACATTAGCTCACAGGAGCTGCCCTGCCCGAAAACCCTGGGGATGAGAGCCTGGGGAGAGAATGTCCACACGGCAGGGTCCACTTGGAGTCCCACAGGGGCAGGAAGTACCCATGGCACTGGCCAAACTTCGTGTGTCTTACCCTCTCCTCAGGTTTGCATGAAACCCTGGCACTGTTGACTTCTCAGCTCAGACCTGACTCCAACCACAAGGAAGAGATGGGCTTCTTGAGGGATGTTTTCAGTGAAAAAAGCCTCGGTTACTTGATGAAGGTAAAGCCCCATTTCATCCCATCTGCTGAGGGTTTCTAGAGGTTTTCCTAGCTGGCTGAGGCCCGTGAAGTTCATCTCAAGCATTCCCCTGCCCCGGGAAGGTCTTCGTTAGCCCACTATGAATGGCTTTCTCTTGGGCTGACCCATCGGTGACCCACTCTGCAGCCATCCGCACAGTCGTGGGCAGGCTGTGGGGTACCCAGGGTACACCTGGGCAGCTGACTTGGGAGGCCCCAGCCTGAAATTGGCTGTCTTTGCAGATTCACGAGAAGCTTCGCTATTACGAGAGGCAAAGTCCAACCCCCGTTCTGCACAGCGCTGTGGCCCTTGCTGAGGATGTAAGCCCCAGGTTTTTCCTTACGGTGTTAGCCCCACTCCCGACCCCGTAGGGCCCCTTCATCTTGCCCGTCACCATTGCTTAGCCTATAGGGGACATAGGGGCTCGGAGCCCAAAGGTGAAGAGACATCTCCTCCCCTTCTCCTCTTGTTCCTCCTTGGGCCTCCTAATGGGCAGGAAGGAACTTGTGAGCCTTGGACTGAGCCAAGGGACACAGGGACATGAGGATGCCTACTTACTGTGTGTTCCCGAGAAAGTCTGTTCCCCCCGCTGTGAAATGAGAGCATTTGGATCAGATCAGCAGTTCCAAACTGTTGAGGACTGGCAATATGAAGGTCAAACAATCGCCTTGTACTGTGCTTTGGAGAGGCCCAATGTGAAGTCCTGGGGTCAGGTGACTTGCAGTGTGTCCCTGCCTATTGGCTCAGGATTCCCATTTTTTTAAGGAATGCTTCCTAACTTCTTGTGGACCTGCCCTCTATGTTGCATGGTTTAGGAAGTTGATGGTCAAGGCCAGCTCCTCAATAAACTCACCTAACACAGGAGATGGCCTGGCAAGGCATGGGTGCAGACCTTCCCTCCTTTCTCCCCTATGTGACGTGATTAGGAGCACGTTAGGCTGTCAGGCTCCCAGGCTCGGCACTGTTTCTCCTACCAGCTCTGGGACCTGCCACAGGTCATTCAATCGCTCTGAGTCCGAGTTTCTTCATCTATAAAATAGCACAGTGGTGAGAGCACAGATAATAGAGCCACATAGGCCCAGGTTAAAATCCTGGCTTTTCAACCTAGGGCAAGATATTTAATCTCTCCTATGTAATTCTCGTCTGTCAAATGGCAAAATAATAATACCTGCTATGTTGAGTTCTCTGTGAAATTTAGGTGGGAAAGTCCGCATAAAGCAAATAGCACATAGTAAGGGCTTAATAAGTTAGCTCCCATTAGGAGTACCCTCCATGAGCTGCTCTGGCTCTTCTGATCCAGGCTGTGATTTCCCTGAGAGTATCAGTCCTGGGGTGGCTGAGGATCCCATGCACTCTCAGATGCTGTCACAGTTCCTGCGAGGACCCTCGAGTCTGAAGCTCAGGGAGCAGGGTTTTCTCTGGAGACTCCCAGCGGGCTCGAAGCACCCACAGCCTCGTGTGACGTTCTGTCTCATTCCTCCACAGGTGATGGAAGAGCTGCAGGCCGCCTCCGTGCACAGCGACGAGAGGGAGCTGCTCCAGCTGCTGTCCACCCCCCACCTCAGGGTAGTCACATAGTCCCTGCCTGCCCACACAGCTTGTGTCCCCTGGGATGGGGGCCGTGGGGAGCGCTCGGCTGAGAGGCTGAGGAAAGAAGAGTTCTGAGTGAGGGGGTCCTCAGGACCAGTGTCTGGGTGGTGGTTTCTCTGGTATGCAATCTGAGACCCCCAAATCACAGCCCAGCCAAGGCCCCCTGACCTCTGGTAGCTTTAGGGCTGGCCCTTCGCTTCTCTTGCTTTCCTGACAGGCCATGCTCATGGTACACGATACAGTTGCCCAAAAGAATTTCGACCCCGTTCTTCCCCCTCTGCCCGATAACATTGACGAGGATTTTGATGAAGAATCAGTGAAGATTGTCCGCCTGGTAAAGAACAAGGAACCCCTGGTATGTGACACCCACCTCTCTTTCCCCACCCCCTCCATGTACCACTCTCCCACCCACCCAGAAACCTGGGAAGAGACCCCCCGCCCCGAAGTCCCCGGAGTGAGTGATAGTAGCTTTGTCAGGGCTACCACTGGTCCCCATGACACCTTTGTGTGCAGGGTACCTCTTTCTCTGGGTGGACACAGCCTCACTTGACCGTGGCCAAGCTCCTTTGTGCAGTAAACAACCTGCGCAGCTGTACAAGGCAGCCCTGATCAACGTGCTCCGCATCAGAGGTTGGCAAACTATGGTCCAAGGGCCAAACCCAGCCCACTGCCAGTTTTTTTAAATAAAGTTTTACTGGCGTGTGGCCATGCCCGCTCATTTACGTATCGTCTGTGGCTGCTTCTACGTTGCAACGGCAATGTGGTGTGGTTACCACGGAGACGGTGTGGCCTGTGAAGCCTAAAATATTTACATTTGGCCCTTTACAGAAAGGTTTGCCAAATCCTGCTCTGAATACTGAGGAAGCAAGGGGCAGCCGCCGTTCTCCCCAGCTGACAGATTGTTATCATTCTGGTCCTAGTGCAGCAGTGATTTACAGAGCGAAGGGACAGGGTGGTTTATTAGATGGGGGGAAGTGGAGGAAGTCCAGAGAGTCTAGTGTTTGCCCCAGAGAATGGCACAGCTGGCATTCTTGATTTTCAGCTTTCACCAAGGGCACTCAGCTAAACCACTTCTGCAAATGGAAGGGAAGCTCTCGGCCCCCTCTGTTTCCCCCACTGCAAAATGGGGCAGGCATCCATTGACATGGTCAGGGTTGTCTGGTCCTGAAGCTCTGGCTGGTCATAATTGGTTCCCCTTGGCAACCACAGAAGGCCCAGTACCCCGTGATTGATTAGAGGTTGAGAATTTGCAGGCACGTTCTCTCCTTATTATTAAATGTCTTTGCAAGAGACAAGGGCTGTGATGTGAGAGACATGCGCTGGACTGGTTGTCCCACAATCCTTTACACCTTCCCAGCTGGGCGACCTCGGGGATGCTGACCTTCTCTGAGCCCCTGTCCCTCATCTCTGAAATGAAATGTGGGAATTGCTGTGCTGTATTAACATGAGATGCTGGTTTCA
Organism: Neomonachus schauinslandi; assembly: GCF_002201575.2. Lineage (NCBI taxonomy): Eukaryota > Metazoa > Chordata > Mammalia > Carnivora > Phocidae > Neomonachus > Neomonachus schauinslandi. Next base: position 41,302,566 of record NC_058417.1, on the reverse strand, counting down.
TTGCATCCTCAGCACTGGAAAGGGCTGCCCCTGGTCTGCCCTCTGCAGTGACAGAGGGAGAGACGGGGAGGCTCTGTGGGGTCCAGAGCCTTGGGGTCTGAGGTTTGGGGCTGCCTCTTAGGAACCTGCCTGCTCTGTCTCCGATGCAGGGTGCCACCATCCGGCGGGATGAGCACTCTGGGGCTGTGGTGGTGGCCCGGATCATGCGAGGAGGCGCTGCCGACCGGAGCGGTGAGTGGCGTCCATGCTGGCCTGGTGAAGGTGATGGCCTGGAAAGGATACAGCACGCCCCAGCCTTCCCCTTGTGGCCACGAGAGTCTCCTTTCCTTCTCCTCTCTGGTCCCCTGTTTGGGATGTGCTTTGCTTTCTGGGAGCGGGGCTGGGATTCTCTTCTCCTTCCCAAGCCTGGTAGAAATTTTAACCGTTTGAAAATACCTCAGGCACGGAGAACATTGGGGTTGATCAGAAGGGCTCCTGCGCTGGCCTCGCCGAGGACCGGGGTCCTTAAGCCCGCAGCGTGGGCTGGGCGGGTTTCCTGACTGCAGAGCAGGGACGCCCTTCCCCACCACCCCAGTTGTCGCTCTTATGGAGGGAAGGGTGTTCACGCCCCAGATTTGTTTGGGTGGAAAACAGGTTGAGAATCAGTGTTGTGTGAAACAACTACTCAGTTGGGAGGCAAACCTTCTGGTGTAGAGAGGTGTTACCCCCGAAGTCTGGGGATCACTCTTGTGGAGACCAGAGCTTCTCAAACATTAGCAAGCACCGACCCCACCCCCAGCATCTTGTTAAATGCAGAGTCGGATGCAGCAGGTGTTGGGGGCCCCGAGATCCTGCACGCCGAACCACCTTCTGGCCGCCGCTGCTGTTTGGCTAGCAGTTAGGGCCTCATGTGCAGAGACACTTGTCATTAGAACCGAGGCCTCTGGACAGGTGTCTTAATACTCTTGACGTCACCTTTCCTGGTGCCTTTAAGTTTTCTTAAGATTTGAGAAAGACATTCTAAGAGTACGTCTGTTAACCTAGGAAGGTGAAGAGTTAATGATATTTCTAAAGAAGCAGAGGTTATAATGGGAAGAACCAGGCTTTCGATGTCAAAATAAGTGTGTTTGAACACAGGCTCCATTATTTCTTAGCAGAGTGGTCTTGGGCAAGCCGCATAATTGCTCTGGGTCTCAGCTGCCTGCTTGTAAACTGGGGGTTTCCCTGGGTGGTTTTGAGGCTGCGATGTTGAGTGGGGCGCCCCATGCGCGGTAGGACTCAGCCAGCCCCAGGCCCGCCCACTGTCTTTACACCTTGAGTCCGCCGTGCGTGTGGCAGGTTCCTCTGGTGGCTGCCAGTGGTGCCCTGGGGCTGAGGCCCCTTCCTGTGCTGATGGGCAGCCCCTGTGTCTCCTAGGTCTGGTCCACGTTGGAGATGAGCTCCGAGAAGTGAACGGGATCACAGTCCTGCATAAGCGCCCCGACGAGATCAGCCAGATTCTGGTCCGTGCTGCATGTGTCCTGGGGGCGGAAACGGGGGGCCGGTCTTTGGAGACCAAAGCAAGGCACTTCCAGGAGCCAGGGTGGATTCTGGCTCAGTCTCTGTGTTCATGAGGAGGCTGCAGGCAAAGTGGCCTTGTGGCATGCCCAGGGTCGGGGTGGGAGACAGGAAGAGTGGCACTCCCGGGCCACCTGCCTCTCAGACCTCTTCGGCATAGCCCCACTCCCTTTCCTGAGGCCCCTTCTGCGACATCCCCTCAAAAGGGTCCCCTCTTCTGAAGGGCTGAGGAATATGGACTAAGAAGCTGCAGTACAAGGAGGACCAAGAGCAAGGGCTTTGGGGTCAGCTGGTCCTGGGTTCGAATCCTGCCTCCACTAGTTTTCAGCCGGGCAGCCTTGGGCCAGCCGTTAGGTCACCGTGGGTTCCACTTTCCTTTCCTGTAAAGTAGGAACAGGGAGCATTTCTCATTCAATGCGTGGTTATGATCAGGATGTAAACATCCTGGAAAGGATACAGCACTTCACATCTGTGAGGAGATTCTAGGGTCTTAAGTGCTGGGATGCAAACAACCTCCAGAGCCCGTTCTGCAAGTTCAAGTCAAGCTGCAATTGTCAAAAACCCCAATCACAGTTTTGTCTTCTTTATCCTTCTCCCCACCGACATGACCCTCTTTGCTAATTTCCGATGGTTCGGGAGGGGGCAGAAATGGGCTGATCTGACGAGAGAGGACCCCCCACTGTAGGGAGCCCTGGTTGCAGGCAGGCTCCTTTGGTCTTCCTGACCCCACTGCCCTTTCCCCGGTTCCGGGCCCCGGGCTCCTTGTGTTCTAGGGCAGTGCTGGGCCAGGGAGACTGTTGGGCGAGGTGTGCTCTCATGGGTGGACTGCATTCTGCCTCGTGTCCCCCTCCCGCCATGGGGATGCGGGGTCTGTGTCAGGGTAGAAGGAAGGGGAAGCCCCAGCAAGGTAGGGGTGGCCTGAGGTTGGAGAGCCCGATGGGGAAGATGGAAGCAAAGGGAGGGAAATGAAACTGAACTTGGTTATGAAAATAATCCGAGAGAAGAGAAAGAAGGGTGGCCTTTGGAGCACTAGAGGTCAGGAGGGATGGAAAGGAGGAACTCAGGGCGTGCACTGTCCTTGGTGCTCATGTAGAGTTTTGTGTCCCTTTGTCCCATGAAAATGCAGATACTGGGTTTTGAGTTTTGCTTTAGTTAATTCACGGGAGCTACCCCTGGAGGGTGGGCCACAGGGGAGGGGGTGCGCCTGACTTCCTTCTGAATGTGAGTTTCCAGATGGGGGCAGGAAGACTTGAACTCACCGAGGGTTAGACATGGGAGGTGGTAAGCTTCGACCTTTCCCCTCTCAGGCGCAGTCCCAGGGATCCATTACCCTGAAAATCATCCCCGCCACCCAGGAGGAGGACCGTTTAAAGGACAGCAAGGTATGGCGGGGTCGGAGGCCGGGGAGGGCTTTGAAGCAGTCGTTCGGGAAGAGATCACACATCTGGTCCTCGGAATGTGTGCTCAGTAGAGAACTGTAATTCAGTCACACTGTGATTCATTTATTTGTACCTGCCTTTTTCTAAACCGGATTTGACGTAGCTTACTAATAAAAGACAAGGTTATTTTAATTGAAATAGAAAATTAGGGCCCTGAAGAGGAGAAACTACCAAATGTGCTGGTTTCGGGACCAATTAAGTAACTGCCATTTGCTTAATTCTTTGGTGAGCCTACCTTTTTTGGGCACCTCCTCTGTGCTGGGCGCTCTGCCAGATGCTGGAGACAGGGACAGTTGGTGGCTTTGAGGACTCCTAGTTCAGAGAGGGAGGCCGGGGAGCAAATCTTTCATGGCTCTGAGACTAGTGCTAGTGTTTCAGAAAGATTCTGAGCAGAGTTACAGATGCCCCGGAAGGGGACAGGTAGTAGAGGTGCTGGAAGTGAGGCTTGAGGCAGGTGAAGGCGAGTAGGACTTCCCTGGTGAAGAAGAGGGGGAGGGAAGTTCACACAGAGAGGTCTGCATCTACAGAGGCTCAGTAGGTGTGGAGAGGAGTACTTTTGGGGGTCGGTGAGAGAGAGCACCCTGGTCGGGCTCTGTAGGGGTTGTGCTGGGAGGTAGGTTAAGGCTATCTTCGGAATGGCCTTGAATGCTTTCTTAAGGGTGTTGGCATAATCCCGGCCTGGTTTGGGGGTCTCAGAGGCCGACCCCTGAGATGAGGATTTGAGCGCAAGTAGTTCATTTGGAGGTGACCCCGGGAAACACCCCGGGGAAAGGAAGGCAGTGAGTGCAACAAAGCGTGTGTCATCCAGCAAGTTACTACTGTGTCATCCTGCTGGGGAACTCGGGGATCCCGCGTAGACACGTGTCTTCCCACCCAAGAGCCAGGGGAGCTGGGAGATCTGTGCACCGACTCCTGCCAGGCTGCATCCAGGGATGGATTCCCAGCATTCTCGGCTGGCTGCATTAGAGTAGAGCGGTGACCAGAGAAAGCCCTTGGACAGAGAGACGCCAGGGCTGGCTGCTGGAAGTCTGGCTGGGGGGCGGGGTACTGAAATGGCGAGGCCCCGGGGGATGTGGGAGCTCCCAGGCTGCCACGTTGGGGGAGGGCCGAATGGGTAGAGACCGGAGGCAGGGAGACCTGGTAGGGAGGCTGTTGTAAAAGCCTCCGTGAGAGATTATTCCGACCCGAGCTGAGGTGGTGGTAGCCCTGGGATTCAATCAAAGTGTGCAAATAAGGAACAGTCACACAAAGATGATGTTTTCGTTTGCTGTAAAAGTCTGACACTAAAGACATTGTCCATTATTGATCCCCATTCACCAAAATACTCATCAACATCTACTCTATGCCAAGTGCTATAATTTGTTCCTTCTTATCCCACATTTCGTGCCCAGAGCCAGGGACTGGGAATCACCTTTCTTGAAAAATGGGCACACTTCCTTCCATCTCCTGAGGAAAAGTATGTTCTGCCTTTTCTCTCCTTTCTGCCCTGGCTGCCAGGCAGTTCAGATCCCAATTTATTTGAAACCAAAGCAATGCCCTCTCTTGTTCTCTCATCATCTTTGTGTGACTGTTCCTTATTTGCACACTTTGATTGAATCCCAGGGCTTGCATAATATAGACTCTTATCTGATGGAAGGCAGTTCTTTCTTGGATATGCTAATGTGATCTTCATGGGCAGCTTTTGCAGGTTCTAACTTAATACAGGGAGAAAACTTGGTTTCCCTGGAGAAAATGGGTAACCTGTCCCTTAGCTCATCCTTCTTAAATATTTCTTCTTGATCCAGAAGCTTGATCTGGGCTGGCCATATAAGATTATACTCTTTTCCGAGTGCCTGGGACCCTGACATCTGTAGCTGGATGAGGATATCTGTCCTCATAATATCTGGCCAGAAAGTTTTTACCCTGTCTAACTGAATTTTTTCTTTTTTTAAGATTTTTATTTATTTATTTGACAGAGAGAGAGAGGGCACGATCAGGGGGAGAGGCAGAGGGAGAGGGAGAAGAGGTTCCCCACTGAGCAGGGAGTTCAATGTGGGGCTCGATCCCAGGACCCTGGGATGATGACCTGAGCTGAAGGCGGACGCTTAACCGACTGAGCCACCCAGGCGCCCCTAACTGAATCTTTTCTGGTGGACACATAAAGGAATATGACTTGGATCTGTCTAAGGAAGCCCTGTGGCTTTTGTTTTGTTTTTTCTTTTTTTTTTCTTTTCTGTTTGTTGTTAAAGTAATTGGACCCTGATGGTCTGGTAATAGAGATAAATAAAATAAATCCATCCACTGAATTATAGAACAAGAAAGTGTGACAAAATGCTGTATCTTCCCACCATCATCTCTAGAGGGGTGACTTCAGGGTAAAGGGGAGAGTTGGGGGTTGGCCGAGTATGTGGCAGATGAGGCAGGGTGAGCTGTAGAAAAATGTGGACGTCAGTCACCCACTGCAGAGTGATGATGAGGAGGTAGTAACAGTTGTGCTGTTGATATTTGTGTTCTAATCAAAGCATCTAGATCACTTATTTAACAGATGGCTGCTGACTTCATTAGGGGCAGTTAGCATATCAAAACTATCCTGCTGGTTCCCAGGACTGGTTGTTGCTTTGTGTACGCTAAGAGGCTGCTTTAAGGACTGCAGGCTGGGGAAATAGGGAAGTACTTAGGCTGGAAAGAGAAATTCAGATAGAGGGCCCATCTCTTAATTTTCTGAACCTTGATGGATTTCCCGACTGTAATATTCAAAACGGCTGCAGAACGAGAGGAAACCATGTGCCCTGTGTTTCTGATTAGCTTTCTGTCCTCGAGGCTGATTGCTCGTCCTGAAGGCAAGTGATAGGTGTCATCTGGCGTTCAATGCGGCAGAGACACATCTGTGCTCACCCCCTCTTCAGGTGTTCATGCGGGCGCTCTTCCACTACAATCCGAGGGAGGACCGGGCCATCCCCTGCCAGGAGGCGGGCCTGCCCTTCCAGCGCAGGCAGGTCCTGGAGGTGGTGAGCCAGGACGATCCCACGTGGTGGCAGGCCAAGCGAGTAGGGGACACCAACCTTCGAGCTGGCCTCATCCCCTCCAAGCAGTTCCAGGAAAGGTGGGTCTGGGCTGTGCTATCAGGGGGTGGCTCTGGAGTGGCTTAGAGGCGTGGGTACACGGCGGGGCCCTGGCCAGAGGGACGCGCGGTATGTCGTTGCGGAGGGAAGTACCCATCGCCCTTGTGTTCAGTCTTCTTGCACTCTAACCAGCGGGGATGGCCGTTTGAGATTTAAATACATGCACGGAAATCTATGTTGTCACTAAATGCATGTATGTTGTATAATACCTACTTAAAGAAAGTTGAAAAATAAAATATAAAAATATAGACGAGGAGGACGAGGGAAAGCTAATTACCCCAAGCCTCGCCACTATCTGAGATGGCATGATGGACATCCTTCCTGAGCTTTTTACGGGAGAGACACAGAATTGGAAGTTGTGCTTTTGGGGTCTGTGTCCTTTAACATGGCAACTTCAGCATTTCCCACGTTATTACCTCGTCTTTACTGTGTGATTTTTAATAGCTATATAATATTTCATCAGAAAGGAGACCGTGCCCTTCCTTCCACTGCCCCCTTCCAACCTAAGCTAGAGCCAGTGGGCCTCTGGCCTAGCACAGCTTTCACCGTGGCCCTCAGCGATGCTGACATGCAAAAGCAGATTAAGCATATGATGGCTTTTATTGAACAAGAAGCCAATGAGAAAGCAGAGGAAATAGATGCGAAGGCAGGGGAAGAGTTCAATATTGAGAAAGGTCGTCTTGTGCAAACCCAAAGACTGAAGATTATGGAATACTACGAGAAGAAAAACAGATTGAGCAGCAGAAGAAAATTCAGATGTCTAATTTGATGAATCCAGCAAAACTCAAAGTCCTCAGAGCAAGAGATGACCTTATTACAGACCTATTAAATGAAGCAAAACAGAGACTCAGCAAAGTGGTAAAAGATACAACCAGGTACCAAGTGCTGCTGGATGGACTGGTCCTCCAGGGTGTGTACCAGTTGTTGGAGCCCCGAATGATTGTTCGTTGCAGGAAGCAGGATTTCCCTCTGGTAAAGGCTGCAATGCAAAAAGCGATTCCTAGGCACAAAATTGCCACCAAAAAAGACGTTGATGTCCAAATTGATCAGGAGGCCTAGCTGCCTGAGGAAATAGCTGGTGGAGTTGAGATCTATAATGGGGATCGTAGAATAAAAGTTTCCAATACCCGAGAAAGCCGGCTGGATCTCATAGCCCAGATGATGCCAGAAGTACGGGGAGCCTTATTTGGTGCAAATGCCAACAGGAAGTTTTTGGACTAAACCTTTGGGCGAGGTGAAGTTCATCCACCGCTCTCCTGCTGTCATGTGGAACTTTCTGATATTTGAAAAAACAAGGTATCTGTGTGGCTTCCTCTTCGCTGTTCTAATATTCTGTATTCACCCGTGGATCCTCTCTGTAGCTAATGCCCTTGGCCTAATTGTTAAAATGAGAGAAAGTTTCACTTACTCTGATCAGGAAGCCTCCTTCTTAGCTTATCTAAAAGTAGCACAACTTTCATTTGCTTCTGTAGCATGAAGGTGAGGGTATCAGATGGTGGTTACCGGAGCTTCCCTGAGTCTCGGCTCTTCCTCTCGTCTTCTGCTGTCAGTTCTCCACTAGAGGGTGATGTGTATGGTGTTCTCTGACATTCAGTTTCTGCTCTTTAGGCTTCAAACGCATGGGGGGCATGCATTCCTACCAGCAATAGTAGCTTCACTGTTCACCTGCTTGGGCTAGAAATGTTCCTCATCTGTAAATGTGATTTAAAATCTAAGCCATGAATAGGTCTTATTTATTAAAACAAAAGGTTTACATGGGAAAAAAAAAAGCAGACCATGTACTCACGGGCAGTGAGTCTGGGTTCTGCCCTCCCTCCCCCCAGGAACTGACAGTGTAGCAGGAAAGTCACAGGTGGTTCAGACGAACACTTTCTAGAAATGTGACGGGTTCGGGGGAGGAGGACAGCGGGCTCTGCGAGGTCAGATCCTGGGAGGGCTGCCCCTCACCTGGGCGTGCTCCGAGCGTCTCTGAGTGACTTCACTCCTTCCCTGTGGCTGTACTTTTAAGTTGTCTGCACCGTCTGGCTGCCACAAGACCGCACTGATCACCTTGCACGTGAGACTGTGCCTCATTTCAAGTGGTTTTCTTAGGATAGATTTCCAAAAGTGTAAATGACTGCGTCACCTCTCACCTGTGCTATCTAGGCTTTGGTTTCCCTGAATTTTCCAGAAGGTTCTCTCTGACTGGTTTTGTGGCGGAGCTCATGGGCCTGCCCATCTCCTTGTGTCCCTGCAGGCGACTGAGCTACCGGAGAGCCACCGGCACCCTGCCGAGCCCCCAGAGCCTCAGGAAGCCCCCCTGTGAGTAGATGGGCAAGGAAGCCCTTCAGCGAGGGGCCGGGGTTAGGAGTCAGGGGCTTCGTGCCCCGAAGAAGCAAGCGCTGGACTGGAGAGGGCACCAGGGGTCCTGTCTGAGCTGGTGGGCCTCCAGAAGAAGGAGGGGAAGGGGAGAGGGATGAGGAGGGGAAATGGGGGTAGGTCGGGGAGGGGGGAGCTGTTCTCTGGAGAGGAGCTACTGTATTTGGGACCCATAGATGATACCGGGGGGCATGTTAAACACCTCTTCCAAAATTGTGTGCAAACGTGTGTGTGTGTCTGGGAGAGTGTCCCCTACCAAGGTGCTCTCTGATCCTGATAGTTTCAGAACCACTGATGCTGGACGGGAGTGGAGAAGGCTGCACGTGACCCTGTGTTAGCTGTCAAATTTGGCAAATAAAAATAAAGGATGCCCAGTTAAATTTGAATTTCAGATCAATAATGAATGGGTTTCTAGTGTAAGTATAGCTCATGCAATATTTGGGACATACTTATACTAAGGAATTATTTGTTGTGTATCTGAAATGCAGATTTAACTGGGTGTCCTCTATTTTATCTGGCACCCCTCCCCTGTGCAGCCCCTGCCTTCAGAAGACATTCTCACCTGTCACCTTGCCTTTTAATCATCACAATGTGAAGGAGTGGAGTCAGGACATCCTCTTTTCCAACGTGGGAAAATGGAGGGTCATGAGGTCAAGGGAGCGGGGCTGGGGTCAGGTTTTCAGAGGGCCTGTGCCCACGGCCTCCAGGTTAGAGCTCTGTATAGAGACGAAGCTGCCCCATGATATGGCTTCTCTGGCTCAGGGGGGCTCGGAACCAAGTGAGGGGCCCAGAGGGGTGTCCGGTGGCCGGAGTACAGCCGGCTGGCAGCCCTGCTCTGCTCCGCTCCGCCGTCTGGCACCTGCCTTTGCCCAGGCCCGTCTCAAACCCCGGAAGAGAGAGAGCAGGTCCGGCCCCACTGCAGGCATCCTGGGGTGAGCTGCTCCCTGGCTTGGGGCCACTGCCCACGGCCGCTCTTCCAGACTTGCTCTCAAGTCAGAAGGGCTGCTGAGTAAATTGGCTTTGGGGCTGCTCACGCCGGTGCTGAGCGGGCTTGCTCCGGGCCGCTCATGAGACACACACAGGGAGACTAATTATTAGAGTTAGGCTCGGTTTAATAATGCACCGCAGCTCGGATCACAGGTTTGTTGGAGGAAAGAGAGAGGGGACAGATGGAGGGCTCCTTACGCACACGAGGCCACCAGCTGCCTCTCAGCCGCAGGGCCTCCTGGTTCCCGTCCACTAACGCTCTTCCATCTGTCTTTTGTGCAAACCGCAGATGATCAGCCTTGTGACAAAGGTAGGCTGGTATTTATCCCCTGTGCACCCGGACAAGAATGTAGACTGTCTGGAGCTGGAGGGGCTTCTTTTCCTCCCCCTGTGCCCTGAGGTGTGAAGAGCCGCTGGGGACAGAGCTCCTCCCTGCCCACCTGGCACATAGTGCCCCACCTTCCCTGGACTCTGGCTGGGCTAACTGTGCCACCAGCTGGGCGGGAGGCAGGAGACGGGAAGGTGGGGCAGGGCGAGTGAATCTCCCCTCCTTCTACTGATGGCGATCCTAACCCAGAGGGGCCTGCTGGCCCAGAACCCCTGCCACGGCCTGCAAAGTCTGTTCGGGGCCTAAGCATGGAGAATTGAGTGAAACAGAAGGACTTGGTTTCCTGGGGAGCCAGGACATGGCATCTCTCCTGAGCCCCCGCGAGACATCATTCCAATGGGCTCCTCCTGGCCACCCAGGAGCCGGGTCCCTTTGGGTCAGAGTATGTGTCCAGCATGGCTCACTGGCTGCCCTCTCTCTGTTTGGTTCCCAGAGACCTGTGACTGTGAGGGGTACTTCAAAGGGCACTATGTGGGTGAGTATCGGGCCTCGCCCCCCAGCACCCCCTGCCCTTCCCACGCACAGCCAACCGTGGGCTCTTAGACCAGGGGAAGACAAGGTCAGAGTGACCTGAGCCCCAGCAATGCTTCAAGAGCAGCCGAGCCTGGGGGACCCACATTCCCCTTCATCTCTGTCAGCCAGGGGAGGGACTGACCTGCCCAGGCTTTGGGGTCCCTCCCTAACTTCCACCCAGCCCCGGGGAGCAGAGCCCTGGCAGGGAAGGGATGCGGACCGCTCCATTAACACCGATCTGTTATCATCACGGTCTTGGCCACGGTCCAGGCCATGTGTGTGCCGCCACCACACAGTGATGGAGCCTTTTACCAGCCTCCAAAGGCCCTTTGCTGCTTTTATTTTGCTTAGTCTTTTCAAAGGCCTTAGAGACCGGCATAGATTTTTTTTACCTTTCATCTGGAAGTAATTTCAAACTTACCGAAAAGGTGCAAGAATCGTACCAGGTACTCAGATTCACCAGATGACACTTTGCCGTATTTGCTTTGTCATCCCCTTTCTCACACATACACAGTTTCTTCCTGAGTCCTGTGACTCGGTTGTAGACATCACGTCCCTTCACCCCTAAATGCCTCAATATGTATTCCTTAAAGACGGGGACATTCTCTTACAGAACCCAGGGGAATTATTGAAATTCTGGGAATTTAACATGTATACAGTTCTTTTTTTTTTTTTTAAAGATTTTATTTATTTATTTGAGAGAGCGAGAATGAGAGAGAGTACATGAGAGGGGGGAGGGTCAGAGAGAGAAGCAGGCTCCTCGCCGAGCAGGGAGCCCGATGCGGGACTCGATCCCGGGACTCCAGGATCATGACCTGAGCCGAAGGCAGTCGCTTAACCAACTGAGCCACCCAGGCGCCCACCATGTATACAGTTCTATCATCTAATACACTGTTCATTTTATTTTATTTTATTTTATTTTAAGTGTTTTATTTATTTATTCATGAGAGTCAGAGAGAGAGATAGAGGCAGCAGCAGAGGGAGAAGCAGGCTCCCCGCCTAGCAGGGAGCCCGATGCGGGACTTGATCCCAGGACCCTGGGATCGTGACCTGAGCCGAAGGCAGATGCTTAACCATCTGAGCCACCCTGGGCGCCCCTACACTGTTCATTTTAAAATTTGGCCAGTTGCCCCAGTAATGTCCTGTAGAGCATTTTCCCTGATCCAGGATCCAACCCAGGACCACACATTGCACTTGTAGATTTGTATTCCCGCTTCATAGATAAGGAAATCGAGGCTCAGAGAGGTGATGATTCTCCCAAGATCAGCCATGTGCTAAATAAAACAGTGACTGGGGCGCCTGGGTGGCTCAGTCAGTTGAGCGTCCAACTCTTGGTTTCGGCTCAGGTCATGATCTCGGGGTCGTGGGATCGAGCCCCGTGCCAGGCTCCGCGTTCAGCGTGGAATCTGCTTAAGACTCTCTCTCCCTCTGCTCCTCCCCCTGTGCTCTCTAAAAATAAACATTTTAAATAAAACAGTGACCTTGAACCCTATTTTTGGAGGCCAGATGGTCACCTTTTCTTCATTGTACTGTGCATCCTGATCAGCCTCTTCCTATAACAGGAGGTAGTTGGGAGAGGTTCAGTGGGACTCAGCCCCCCTTCTAGGTCTGGCCAGGTAGAGAAAGTCTTTCCTGGGAGATTCTGGGACAAATGCCACAGTTCTCCCTGCCCTTCCCACAAAGCTGGTCTTCGGAGAAGCTTCCGGCTGGGCCGAAGAGAAAGACCGGGAAGTCCCCAAGAAGGAAAGGGGTCTGTAGGAGCCGAGGCTCCAGAGCTGCTGACCTATGAGGAGGTAACCAGGTACCAGCATCAGCCTGGTGAACGGCCCCGCCTGGTGGTTCTGATTGGTAGGTGAGGTCCTGCATTTCCAGGGAGTGGGCTGGCTTCCTCCTGGACTGGGGGGGGAGGGAGCTCATCAGGGACCCTGGTCAGCCTGCCTTTTGTTTCCCAGGATCCCTGGGAGCCCGACTGCATGAGCTGAAGCAGAAGGTGGTGGCAGAGAACCCACAGCACTTTGGCGTTGCTGTTCCATGTAAGAAGGCGCACACAGGGCTTTGTGTGTGCGTGTGTGAGCATGGATAATAGTTCATAGGGACTTGACTCCCCATATCCATCTAATCCTTACTTTGGGTCTGAGGGACCAATGGGCGCTGCCTGCTATGGGCAGATCATGGGACCTAGGCACTAGGACCTAGGTCCACTAGGACCCTCTGAGGCAGAAGCTGGAGGACCACTTGCCCCGTTCCTTCCTGGGGTGGGAGATGAGTCTAAAGGACATTGCAGGCAAAGTAGCAACCTCAGGATGACACCAAGGGGCTATCAGCACCAAGGGGGCATTCCAGCTTCCTCTTCACAGTGACTCTGACTCCGATGGCCCCCGCCCTCTGCTTGGGTAAGAGAGCAGGGCAGAGAAGTTGGGAGCCTGGTGAGTTATGATACTGCTCGGGCACTCCCTTGTAGCTGGCTTCCAGCCCATCAGAGTGGCTGGGCGCCCTCCAAGGTGCTCACACCCCTGCCAGTTCCTGAGGCTAGGAGCAGCTGTGGATGCTGAGACCAAGGAGGCAGGAGGCCCTGGTTCTGGATGTGATGCGGAAGAGGGGAATGAAGGGTCTAGGACCTTTTATGTGCAGTAGCTCGGGCAGCCCTCCCAGTACCCTTGAGGAGAAGGATGATCACCATCCTGTACACAGAGGAAGACACTGGGGCTCAGAAAGGTTAAGTAACTTGCCCAGTGTCACACAGTTGGTAAGTAGTGGGGCCAAGATTCAAACCCAGGCCTTAATGAGGCCACACAAAGGGCCTCTCCCCTGTCGCCTACCGCTCCTGTCCTTGGCTGTCCCTTCCCTTTCTGGGACCCTCTGTTCTTCTGACCTCAGCGGGATGCAGTGTGGGCACTCGGGGTCACCGGGAGGGAAGGCTGTGGTGGCAGTAATGAGACTTTTCCAGAATGTTCTAAGGGCAGCTACCAATCCTTTCTTTTGCCGGACGCCTCTCCCCTGGACCTCGGGGCCCATAACCCAGTGTGTGGGTTGTCAGAATTGTCTTTCGGAGCCCTACCTGAAGTGGCAGGGATTGGAGGGAGGCGGCAGGGTTCAGGAAGCCATTCTAGTGGCATACCTCTGATGGACCTGGTAGGTAGGCTTCCGAGGGCCACTGCCTTCCAGGGTGGACTGAAACAGGACATGTGGAGGCTGCTCACACATGGGTCCTTCAGAAACCCCCAGATCTATCCCCCAAGACAGGGGTGCATGGATGGCCAGGCCTACCTGCTTCAGGCACCCCACAGATAGGTGACTTCCCCCCCCTTTGCTCTTAGGAACTGAAAGAGTCAAGGCAGACTTCCCAAGGCTTCCTACTTCAGAGAGGCGGTGACTTTTATCCTGGGTTTTGAAGCATAAATAGGAGTTTTCCAGGCAGAGAAGAAAGGAATAGTTCTCTATACAGAGGGAACAGTTTGTGGAAAAGGATGGAGGTGTGACCCAGGGTAGCAGCATTAGGGACTGGGGAGGCTAGTGTGGATGATGTGGGAGGAGATACTCGTCAAAGGTCTTTAGGATGTTATCGGTGGCGAATAAGAAGTTTTTAAACAAGCGAATGACACGGTCAGAAAAGTGACCTAGCAGCCCTGCCCAAGGTGGGACAGGGATGACACATAGAGAGCACAGAGCATCCTTGTGTGGTCCCCAAGGGCATGATAATACTGTCCTTCAAGACCCCCTTCAAGGCCCTTTTCTTTTGGAATGCTCTGGAAAAGAGCAGTGTGTTCCTCCACGCGTGCTCTCGTTCTGTGAAGGACCTGATTTTCCCCCAAAGTGCGCACCTCAGTTCTATCACAGAAATCAGTGGAGAAACGCTGTATGTTTTGCAGTTATTTATGTGAGAGCCAGCTTTGCTGAAACCATCTAGTCCGTCACAGACTGTCTGTCTTCATGTCTCTTTTCTCAAAATGAGAAATAACCAAGTAAGAAATTAAAAGCCTACAGCAGGGCCGTCTGTATCTGGGGCCCCCTGGCTCGCAGAAAAGAAAACAAGGAGGAAATCAACGGTTAGGACTAGGGATCCCTTCAGCGATTCTTTACAAGCCACACCACCTCAGCCAGGCTGTCTAGTGGGGCCCCTGAGGGCAAACGCTTGGCATGGGACGGAGCTCACACCCTGGCTTGGGCTTGACCTCCCTGCACCTCAGTTTTCCTCCCCTGCAAAGGGGGAGGCCTCCTTTCCCACATTGAGGAGGGTGCCTGCCCCGCAGGGACACTGAGGAATGGGAATGGTGGGTTCATCCACTGAGCAGCGATGAGCTCCGGAGGGGAAGAATGGCCCAGGCTCGCTGTTGTTCTCGTGCACTGTGAGGGGACATCTTTTTGCCCAGTTTCCCTTTTCCTTTCTTTCAAAGATACCACTAGGCCCCGAAAGAGCCATGAGAAGGAGGGGGTGGAATATCACTTCGTCTCTAAGCAAGCATTCGAGGCCGACTTACATCACAACAAGTACGTGGCGTGGCGGCCCAGCTGGCCCTCGGTGCACCCGTCTGGTGTTCCCCCTGACCTTGTGGGAGGGCTTTCGGGAAGGATGGGGGATGCGGGAGAGGAGTTACGGTGGAAAGTCCATCTATCTTGCCCTGCTAATTTAGGCAAACTCAGGAACTAAGGGCCCGTTCCCTGTTGGTGGTGTTTTAGGTTCCTGGAGCATGGTGAATATAAGGAAAATCTCTATGGAACCAGCCTGGACGCCATCCAGGCGGTGATGGCCAAAAACAAAGTGTGTTTGGTGGACGTGGAGCCAGACGTGAGTTTCTGAGCCAGTTGGGCGTTTTCTGTTGGCAGAATATATAAATGAGGGGAGGGGCGCCTGGGGGGCTCAGTTGGTTGAGTGTCTGACTCTTGATTTCAGCTCAGATAATGATCTCAGGGGCCTGGGATTGAGCCCCGCATCTGGCTCTGTGCTCAGCAGGGAGTCTGCTTGAGATTCTCTCCCTTTGCTCTCTCTCTCAAAATAAAAAAAAAATGATAACAAAAAAATAATAATAAATGAGGGGACTGTATATTTTCCAAAACATTTGACCCCAGTCTAAGGCTTTTTTAGTCCAGAGGACTGGATGTTAAAATTTCCTTAAGTCTGCCTTTGAGAATCTAAGGAAAGCTCTGTAGCCCGAAATGTGCACATGTATACACAAAATGGCATTCACTGTAGGGTGCTCCCAGGCCCCGTGGTGGCCTGCAGACCTGGGATCATAGCCTCTGCATGGTGGGCATCAGGCAGTGGGCGGGCGCTGCTGGTCAGCAGTAACAGGACCGAGAATTAGATGCCACTGCGCAGGTGGATGCTGGGGCCCAGCTCCCCGTATCAGGACACCGCCCCCGCGCCCCCACGACAGGTCAAGTCAGTCAAGTCAGTGGCTCAGGGCATCACCGAGAGAGGCCACCCGGAGAGCAGTTGGAAAGAGAAAAGGGAAGGAGACAGTGACCCTGTGAAGGGCGTCAAATCCACACCCTGCCTGCTGTGTGTTTGGCGGGGGCTCAGGCATCTTCTTAACCTCGTCTTTGACAAATCTTCTAAGCTTTGAGCTCAATCCGGGTTTTTTTTTCCTCTATAGAAATGGAGCTCTGATTTTATGCTATAAGGTGTAGACTTTATTTTTTTTTATTTTTTATTTTTTTAAAGATTTATTTATTTGACAGAGAGAAAGACAGCCAGAGAGGGAACACAAGCAGGGGGAGTGGGAGAGGGAGAAGCAGGCTTCCCGCGGAGCAGGGAGCCCAATGCGGGGCTCAATCCCAGGACTCCGGGATCATGACCTGAGCCGAAGGCAGACGCTTAACGACTGAGCCACTCAGGCGCCCCAGGTGTAGACTTTATTTAACAGAAGTCGGCTTGAGACAGATTCCAAAAAGCACATTATGTCTATGAAGGAAAACCCTCTCTCATTTGGACTTGCTGGGGGTTGGTCATCAAAATTAAAAGTCTAAATTGCAAAATTTTATTTGAAAAGTGATTTTATTGATTTGGGGCGGGGGGTGCAGATTGTATATGTAACAGTTTAATACAGTGTTCCAAATGAGGCCCTTACGTTATCGGTCATAGGTGCTAATGAAGAGGATGATTTGCATATTGAAAACCTTCTAATGTCTTTACAATTTGTTTCAAATGATTTCTTAGCTTCTTCATTTGCTTAGCAAATCTTTTCTTCTCTGAATATCATAAGGAGGCCTGTGTGATAACACATATTTTGAATTAGTGTGGTCCAAATTGACGACGTTTGACTAAGAGATGCACATTGAATCTTCTATCAGACCGGGCAGGTGGAGAAGGGCATGAGAAGGTTAATTAGAGCTTGTGGGGTCAGAGCTGAGAGAGATGGCAACACTTGGAACCAGGGCTTTGGAACGTTCATTCTCAGCAAGTGGGCCTTTGGGGCCCAGCCAAGTCCAGTGTCAAAGTGGAGGATGGGAAAATGAGCAGCTGGTCTGCCCAGTTGAAGTCCATTGTCATAGGACCATGTGATCAGGACCTTTGCCACTGAGGTTATATGATAAAGCACACTGTTATGGAGCATTCAAAAAGTGTTTCATAATAAAATGTGTCCTGTTTTTGAACTTTCTCAGGCACTGCAACAACTGAGGACCTCAGAGTTCAAGCCCTACGTTATATTTGTAAAGCCTGCGATTCAGGAAAAGAGGAAGATGCCGCCCATGTCCCCAGCCTGTGAGGACACAGCAGCCCCACTTGTAAGTTTAAAATTGATAATTTCTGAAGGCCTAAAAGGGCCTGTTACAACTGTGTAAGGGTGCATGTACTTTCTGCACGGAGCTGTCTTTCCATTTGCCTATTGGCCAGACTTAGATGGTCAGGTGACCGGAAAGCCCAAGGTGGGGCAGCTGAAAGTTCCTCCCGCTTCAGACAGGGATGGCTCTGCCTGGGCTCCCCACCCTTCACTCCTTCACAGAAGGATCCTCCCAGAAAATAAGGGACATCTGTCAAAGACTTGATCACACTAACCTGTTCAATTCCCAGGCCAAACCCAAGTCGTTTTTAATTGAAACACCAACTTCGGATCCAGCAAGTGGATCAAACATGGGGCAATAGACAGCATGGCGGGAGTCTTTCCTATGGGTTGTTCAGGACCGTGACTCTCTCCCTGAAGCACAGGGGGTTGAATTCCACCTTTATAGGCCAGGAAAAGGGTTCTGGAGATCTCCCTACCCCCCCCCTTTTTTTAAGTAGGCTCCAACAGGGGGCTTGAACTCAACGACCCTGAGATCAAGACCTGAGCTGAGATCAAGAGTTGGACGCTTAACCCACTGAGCCACCCAGGCTCCCCTGGTTCAGGGGATTTTGGGCTACAAAACAAATGCCATACTTTTTACTCCATGAGAGATTTACTTGAGTTCCTTCAAGATGCAAATATTAGAAAGATTGAGGTACTTAGTGGCGAAAATGTTCCTTCTGTAGTTCCTTAAATAGCTATATGCTTCCAAGCTGAACAATGAGGGTGCCTGGAGGAGGGGAAACTCCAGAAGCAGGGGACAGGGGAGGTGGGATTGAAGATCCAGGGGCAGCATCAGACACTGCAGAGTGCTTTTGAGTATGAGAGGAGCCCTGCGAGAGAGAGTATGGATTTAGGACGCTTCTCCTGATGTCATCTACTTTTTCTCCTCCTGGGAGAAAGTAAGGAGAAGAAATGACCTCAGCCTTCTCTTCAGTCTCTACCGTCTTTGTGGCAGCATGCCCAACTCTTTCCGAGTCCTTTAGAACCTATCTTCAGATGCTGCAGGTGCTCTCACTAAAGTCGGGATCTGGGGCTGATGGGCAACAGAGAGAAGAGGAGGAGGAGGAGGAGGAGGAGGAGGGAATATTTTGGAATGTGGGTCTCTTTGGGGGAGGGCAGCTCACCCCACGCTCTAAAAGCACTGAGTCTCTGTAAGCACAAGAGAGAAGGCGGCAGAGGCCTGGCTAGAGATAGAAAGGGAGTGGGTGAATGCCAGAGACGAATTTCATTTTGCGACGTTACTTAGAGGTGACCTGCCACGTGCCTTTTTCCCCCAAATCAGGCTAACCATCAGTCAACTACCGGCTCGAGGTTCTGCTTTTTCAAGGTGTTTTTGAATGAAGAAACAAACCCTACGCAGGCTGGGCAAAGGAGGGACGTGGGCTACCTGTCCCTCAGGGTTAGGGGGCGGGAAAGCAGTCTGATGAAGGAAGTCGGGGACCCCAGGGAAATGGGGTGTTTGGTCAGGATTGTCCCAGCGCTTTCAGAAAGAACTCTACTCTAGCTATGATGCTCGTGTTGGGCTCTGGCATGAGGAAATGGCAAGAAGAATTAAGTTCTACGTGATGAATTTAGGAGTCTGAATTCAGAGAGCCTTAGGGTTACTTATTCTCCTTCTTTTCCCCCTCATTGTTTTCAGAAATGCTTGCTTTGCTTATAGTTAATAGTATTTGCAGTTCTTTGCTGTAATTACTTAACCAAATCGACACACAACACAATGGTACCCCTTCCTTGGAAATACCTTCCACCCGGAAGTGTGATATTGACATATTATATGTACATACAGATAATAGAATTGGCATCCGCCCAAAGCCTGTGTCATGGCTGAGGTTAACAGGTCCTAATATCTAACAGTAGATATTTTGAGAAGACGAACAAGGATTGTGTCTACTTCCGGGCAACATTTTCGGACGTGTGATTGGGTGTTATCACCACATTCTGTTCTTGTGTACCCCATGGGTTATTATTCATGGGCCCAAGTCACCCACTCAAAATTAGACATTAGAACACTGCCCGAGAAAAAGGCTGGAAGTTTCTTATTTTGAGGGAGAACAACCCAGTGGCTCCCCAGCTGCCCCTTTCCCTGCAGGACGAGGAGCAGCAGGAGATGGCTGCCTCTGCCACCTTCATAGACCAGCACTACGGGCATCTGGTGGACAGCGTGCTGGTGAAGGAGGACCTCCAGAGTGCCCACAGCCAGCTCAGAGTGCTCTTGGAGAAGCTGAGCAAGGACATTCACTGGGTGCCTATTAGTTGGGTCAGGTAACTATAATCCTAGAACATCCGGGTTGGAGGGGACCTGGAAGACCACCTCGTCCAGCCTCCCCCATGCCTCCGTCAAGGAATCTCAACTGTGGAGAGGAGCAGAATTTTCCATAAACTCCATTGTCAAGAATATATGTGTGAAGTCTCGTCCGTTATTGGGTTTTTGTCTGTTGTTTTTCACTGCACCCCTTTGGAGCAGAGAACGTGAATTGAAAGGGGGCGTATCACAAAATAGCATATTTCATTCACTCAAGTATCACAGGCAAGTCGACCCTGATTCTTTGCACCGAAGTTAGGTAGCCACTGTCTTTTGGGGGTGGGGGTGGGAAATTTACACAGTACCGATTTGCAGAGATTATAAACGGAGCGATGCTTCATTTATTCAGCTTTGTTGGAAATGGAGTTGTCCTTACCCACTGAGATTTTCCATGCAACTGAAGCTCCCCTGTCCTCAAGCACTAAAATGTTAGTTTTAACCTTTGCGATTGTGTTTGCTTGGCAGAAAACTTGGTTCTCTGCCTTCTTAAATAGTGAGCACACGCAGACTTTTTTTTGAAGACTAAGGCACACTTCACCATCATCGTGAATTTCTGCGCTATTGTATGATACAGTAGTGTTTTCAGGGACTCTGGAGGAATGTAAGGCTGCTTGTCCCCTTTCTAAATCCCCTCAGACTCCTAACCTTGAGCCCTGGCTTTGCTTTGTTCCCTTCCATCACTTGTCCCTCTCGCTCCTCTCACCATAGCTCGGAAATTACAATAAAATGCAGTGTGGCTGTAACTTCTGAGACTGCAGAGAGGCTACTTACACATGCCAAGCTCTTTCCCTTGTGAGAAGAAGAGGGGGCCAGGTTCAGGGCAAAGTACCAGGGGGAAGATTTGCTGCCCGTTTAGAAAATTTTCATTTTGCCTTCTCACACAAAGCCACCTTTGCAACTTTCTAGCTCACTAACCTGATACGTCCATCTGCCAGGATCACATTCTTCAGGTCTTTCTAGCAAAAGGTTAAGGACTTCTTTGCACTGACCAAGCACAAATTCTAAACAAGGGAAATGAGTCTTGAGTTCTCCCACATAGCAGCAGGGTGGGGAAGACAACTGTCCCGTGGAAGTGTGTGAAGGACACGTACAACGTAGTGAGTATTATACAGGACAGCCAGGATCTAAAGTCAGGTCTGAGGCCGAAAACAAGTAAGTCAAAATGACTCTTGAGAGACACTAACCAACTCTTAGCAAAGTCCCATCTGGGTGGTTTTTCCTCCAGTGTATGAACAGAGGGGTTGAACACCAGATGGCTTTTTTTTTCCCTTTATCATTTTACTCAACAGGCATTTTTGGCTTTGTGATGTTTTTATGCAATTGTCAGAAAAAATGGTAATAATTCTCTTCATGTATATTATGAAGCAGGTCCTGAAAATGGGATGTCTGCCTCACTTTCCGTCCAAGTAACTTCCCTGACCCTGAGATAAGCTGTTACCTGCTGTTCGTCTACAAGAGTGGAGTGGGTAGGGCCCCAGAGACAGAGGTCATTTGTAAAGAGTTTATACTGTTTGTAAAAAGCAGAAAAGTCTTGTTTAAAAAAAAAAACAGACCATGCACTTGTTTACACATAGATATCAGTGGCACGTATGTAAATGCCACGCCAAGTCCCATTCCAGCTAAAACTATACATGTTCTGAGCCCCTGGGCAAAATCTTGGCAAAAGTCCATCACTCTGGGCCTCTACACTGAGAAATCTCTTTATTACATACCCCTCAAATACAGCTTTTTTTCCCCCATGGGCCTTCAAACTCAGGTAGGCTCTGTGTCTGCAAAAAGCATGTGAGCTCTGGAGGACTTTTCTAGATCGGGGATGTTCCATGGGTGGGGCATATCAGCTGCCACCGACCATGCAGGACTCATTGAACATGACACTCCTACTGAATCTAGGCATGGCTTTTGGATATCTCAGGACAAAGTGCCCAGTATCAATTGAGCAGAATGAGCAGGTGAATTAATTGTTTGCCATCCTTGATCCAGCAATTTGTAAGCTCCTCTGCCATCCGTCCCACTCTCTGCAAGAGGGGGGGTTTAAGAAAGTTACAACCATCCATCCTTCAGGCAGTGCTCAGCGATGATAAACATCAGCTAATTGTGCATTTACACTTGTATGTTTCAATACGTCCGTAAAGACGTGTAGCCTTTCGCAATTGTACATCCACTTACCCAGGGTCACATCACTGTTGCCACCAGTCACAGGAATTATGCAAACGGAAGTGAGAGCCCTCAGTGATTTATTTAATGACAACACACCAGCACAAGCACAAAGCCCAATCTTGAGTAATCCAGGTCGGAATCAATAAGCAGCATTTATCTGGGGGAGCTGATGTGGGGCAATTTCTTACTCTCTTTTTTGTCCTGCCCTCTGAATATAGTCTCAAATTTTTGCTTCCTTTAAAAGGCAGGCTTGTGGTTTCAGAACAAGATGGTGTAGAATCACAGTTTCCTTCTCCTCTAAGTACAACTAAAAACCTTGGAAGTTTAAAAACAATGATAAAAGGACTCTGAAAGCTAGAAAGACGATGGGGTGGGGGTGGGGGGGTGGGCCTGGGTGGCTCAGTGGGTTAAGTGTCTGCCTTTGGCTCAGGTCATGGTCTTGTGGTCCTGGGATTGAGCCCCGAGTCGGGCTCTGCACTCAGCGGGGAGCCCGATGCGGGACTCGATCCAGGGACTCCAGGATCATGACCTGAGCTGAAGGCAGTCGCTTAACCAACTGAGCCACCCAGGCGCCCTCAAATAATTAAATATTTTTTAAAAAAGAAAAACAATGGTGGGCTGGCTAAGGACCTCAGGACTTGAGGAACAACAATGTGGTGAGTTTCCCGGGTTTTCATCTCCCATATACCCTGCAACCCAGAACCACCAACATGCATAGACGAAGAAGGGGGAAAAAAAAGAAAGGAAAGTTTGCTTTCTCTGCCAAAGGACAGGGAGCGCAGTAGAGACCTATGGGGAACCCCCACTCTAGTTTCATACCAGGGCACCAGCAAGTGGCCCAATTTGTTCTCAGCAGCCACAAAGCCCTGTGCCTCCGGGCCCTCCACACAGTGGCAGCCCCGTCTGCCTGCCCCTCTGCAGAAGGTGGCCCAGCAACACCATGCAATCCAGGGAGGCATCTTCTGACACCACAGAAGACACCAGCAGGGATGGAGCGGGAACCCTAGCAGCACCCAAAGAACAACACAGACCAGAACAGTATCACAAGGGCTCAGAAAACTGCATTGCCATCTCCTCCTCCTGGCAACCATCTCTTACTCAACATCATGGCCGCCCTCAGACCTCTGGTAAAGCCCGTGATGGTTAACAAGAGGACCAAAAAGTTCATCAGCAGCCACCAGACCAGCATGTCAAGATTAAGAGCAACTGGTGCAAACCCAGAGGCATTGACAGTAGGGTGCACGGAAGATTCAAGGACTAGATCTTGATGCCCAACACTGGTTACAGGAGCAACAAGGAAAGAAAGCACATGCTGCCCAGTGGCTTCTGGAAGTTCCTAGTTCACAAGGTCAAGGAAATTGAAGTGCTGCTGATGTGCAGCAAATCTCACTATGCGGAGACTGCTCACAATGTCTTCTCCAAGAACTGCAAAGCCATTGTGGAAAGAACAGCCCAGTTGGCCATCAGAGTTGCCAATCCCAATGCCAGGCTGCACAGTGAAGAAAATGAATAGACAGCTTATATGCATGTTATATTCATGTTAATAAAACCATAAAACTAAAAATAATGAACTTCCATTGGAACTAAAACCCATAAAAGAACCAAGAACAACACACTACACCTAAACAAGACTCCCACCTGCTAAAATAGAAGATGTAAATAAAATTAAAAGATCCCTAACACAATAACCCAAATGTCCAGGATACAGTAGAAAATCACTCATCATAACCCAAACCAGGAAAACAACAATGTAAAGAAAAGACAATCAACTGTACCAATACTGATATGATTCAGATGGTAGAATTTATCTCACAAGGATTTTAAAGCACTTGTAATAAAAATGCTTCAACAGCAATTGCAAATTCTCTTGAATTGGAAAATCTTAGCAAAGAAATGGAAGTTATGAGAAAGAACCAAATGGAAATTATAGAAATTAAGAATTATTGTAAAAGTTAAAACTTGGATGAACTCAGTAGTAGAGTGAAAATGACAGAAGATCAAATCAGGGTACTTAAGGACAAATCAATAGAATTTACTCAATCTGAACAACAGACGAAGAAAAAAAAGAAGGAAAGGGATCAGGGACCCATGGTACAATAACAAAAGATCAATGTTTGTATCATGGGAATCCTAGAAGGAGAGGAGAAATGTGGAACTGAAAAGTATTCAAAGAATCATGGCTGAAAACTCCCCAAATTTGGTGAAAGATAGAAACCTACAGATTCAAGAAGCCGATAAACTCCAAGTAGGTTAAGACCAAAGAGATCCATAAGACACATCATAATTAATCTTCTGAAAACCAAAGACTAAGAAAAAATCTGAAAAACAGGGAGAAACAACCAGGGAGGAACACCAATTCAAGTTCTATTTTAGTATTGCCTATAAAGGAAACTATGGAGGCAGACAGAAGTCACGCAACATTTATAGAGTGCTGAAAGCAAAGAACTGTCAATCTTGAATTCTATATGTATTGAAATTACCCTTAAGGAACAAAAGGGAAATGAAGACATTCTCAGATGAAGGGAAACTAACAGTAGCACATGCAGACACTGAGCAGTAAGAGTGCTGGGTTGAAAATATGTAGCCAAGGGGTGGGGGCGCTGGTTAAGCTCAGCTGGTTAAATGGTTCAGCTGGTTAAGTGTCTGACTTGGGCTCAGGTCATGATCTCGGGGGTCCTGGGATCGAGTCTCGCATCAGGCTCCCTGCTCAGCAGGGAGTCTGCTTCTCCCTCTGCCCCTCTCCTTGCTCGTGCTCTCTCTCAAATAAATAAAATCTTTTTAAAAATTAAAAAAAAATTATTTACTCAGGGAGAAGGAGAAAGTGAAGGATGACCCTGAGGTTTCTAACCTGTATGTCTAGAGGAAGAATCTAGATTGAGGTGATTCCTCAAACTGAGATAAACTGGAACCAGTTAATAATGAATTTATAATTGGACATTTGATTTATTCTTTAAACTTTTTATTTTGAGATAATTGCAGATTTACATGGGTTTAAGAAATAACATAGAGATCCTGTGTGCCCTTTACCCCGTTTCCCCAGGGGTAGCACATGGTAAAATTATGGCACAGTGTCACCAGGATATTGATATATCGATATCAAAACACAGAACAGTTTCATCATTGATAAACTGGATGACATCAAAATTAAAATACTTTGCTCTATGAAAGACTCTGTTAAGAGGAAGAAAAGACAAATTACAGACTGGGAGAAAATATTTTGCAGATCACATATCCAACAAAGGATTTGGTCTAGAATATATAAAGAACTCTCAAAATTCAATATTAAAAAAATGAACAGTCCAGTTAGGAAATGAGCAAAAGATATTCACAGACATTTCATAGAAGAGGGCATCCAGATGACAAGTAAGCCTATGAAAGATGTTCAACTTCATTAATCACTAGAGAAATGCAAATTAAGACCATATGAGATGTCACTATGCACATATTGGAATGGCTAAAATGAAAAATATCAAATGCTGGTGAGGATGTGGAGAAACTGGATCACTCATCCACTGCAGAAATGTAAATGGTACAGTCACTCTGTAAACAGATTTGTGGTTCCTTTTAAAATGGGCTTACCATACAACCCAGCAATTGTACTCTCAAGTGTTTACCCCAGAGAAATTAAACTTATTTTCATGCAGAAACTTGTAACATATATTCCTAGCTGCTTTATTCGTAATAGCCAAAAAAGCTAGAAACTACCCAAATGTCCTTCAACAGTTAAATGGTTAAACAAACTGGTACATTTATACCTTGGAATACTACTCAGCAGTGAAAAGGAATGACCTTTTGATGTACACAACTTGGATGAACTGCAAGGAAATGGTATGGAATTAAAAAAAGCCAGTCTCAAAAGAATGGATACATACCGCATGATCCCATTTATGTAAGACTCATGAAATAACATAATTACAGAGATGGAAAACAGATTAGTGACTGCTGGGGGTTGGGGGCAGTTAGGAATGGGAGGAAGAGGGGGGCTGTCACTAAAAGGGGTGGTACCATGGAGTCTTTTGATGATGGTACAGTCAACTATGTATCTTGAATGTGACTGTAGTTACCCAAAGCTACACATCTGATAACATTACATAGAGCTACACACACACACACACACACACACACACACACACACACAAGTGCACGTATAACTGGTGAAATTTGTATCCGCTCTTTGGATTGTACCAACGTCAGCCTCCTGGTTTGATATCGTATTACAGTTACACAAGATGCTAACTTTGGGGGAAGCTCGGTGATGGGTGGAGGACCCCCCCCGCCCGCATACATTTATTTGCAACTTCCTGTGAATCTAAGTATTTTAAAATAAAAAGTTTATTTATTTGTGATGAGAACACTTAAGCTCTACTCTCTTTCAATATAAAAAGCTTAAAAAGGCTCAAACCCAGCACGACCAGTCATGGCAGTCATGCAGCATTGTCTTGCCATATGTTTTGAGATATGTTTGACAATTTCACTGATGCTGTTCCCTATAAATGAACAGAGTACACGGAAACTTCAATGAAGCATTCTTTTCCAATGCTGTGTATTCACAGAGAGACTAATGGCGTTTGTTCTCTGTGTTGTCTGAACCTTAATCCTACCACGTGCTTCTGTTTTCCATTTTGACAGAGCTGTACTTGGGGCTGAGTCATCTTAACCCCACCTTCCTCCCCTCTAGGATGGTGGCAATGGTGTTATGTTTTAAAAAGGCGTTCCTCTCTCTTACTCTCTCAGAGAAACTTCTTTTCATAGTCCCAAATAAAAATGCTTATTGCATTCTCCCTTCTGCATGCCCCACTCTGTCCCCATTTTGGGATGGGACTTAAAGCCTTTGGGTACTTTCAATGTAACTTACTCATTTTATGTTCCAAGCTTTATTGTAGCATCCTAAGATTAAGCATTCAGCCACTTAGGAGTGTCTTGAAATTCTAAGCAGCTAAGAAATCCTAGGGCTTTCTCTTGTATCTTTTCCATGGTGAGTAACCTTGTATTCAGGGAGAGGAGAGGGAGAGAAATGGAGAAACATCAATTATACAGAACTATTCTTTGGAAAGCCTGAGTGTCCATTTATCCTTCTCCCCAGGGGCAACACACACACACACACACACACACACAACTTAGTCATTCCTAATAATGTGAAATAATACAAAATGCCAACACAACCGTACTTGAATAGTGACAGAGTAAAGTAACTTTGGCACAACAAGAAAGCCCCATGAGACCTCCTGTTTACATCTTACTGCAACAAATCACTTCCCCTTAGACTCACGTAAAGACTCAAAGCTGATGAAAAAAGCCAGCCATTTCCTCCTCGTTTGGAGAGAGGAAACAGAGAGCTCTAAGTTCCCTTATAGTACAGAAGGGCAAAAATCCATCCCTTTAACTGGGTCTCTTGTGCTCCATCTGTGTAGTTCTTAGGGCTTTGCTATCAACCATGATCACTGTATTTCCCAGTAAGAAGCAGCCGTGTTAAAACATACCTATTCATCTTGGGAGAGAAGATATCTTGTTGTATTTTTGATATAGCGCCTTGAATTCTTGAAGGGAAAAATCAGAAAGATTTATGTCAATGCCACGGGGCTGGTACTAAAGTTGAAGGTCTAGCTCCTAAGGCTGGCTTAGGAAAGGCTTACAGACCAAAGCCGGGGGGTGGGGGGGTTTAAAAAGATCGCAGAAGGCTTTTTTTTCTATTTTTCCTTCTTGAAGAGTTGTTCCTAAATGAAGGAAATCGTGTACCCTTCCTCCTTTTTGCTTGTACATTCAGTATTTTTTTTTTTAAATGAATTAAAGCTAGAGGAAAGATGCTACCAGATAGTTTCTGAAACTGATGCATGGTGGCTTTGCTATCCAAGGAGCAAATGGATTAGCTCCTGGATGGTTCGCTCCTGTCGTTAGCTTTGTTTGCTCTGGGTGCTTTCTCTTTTACCAGTTGCTGCATTTTGCATGATCTCTCCCTCAGCCACTTAGGGGGTCTCTTCTGAGACTGACTCTACTCTGAACACAGACGAACTGTGTGGGTGCAAGGGAGGAGCTCAGAGTAGCCACGTGCCTGCCAGTCCATCTCGGACAACCTGCGGTCATAGTGGGGTTTGCGATCACCAAGCCTCTTCAGAATGCCCTGGTTTTCCACGGTGATTCTCACTAGTTCCCGGTTCCTTGTTTCTCTGTTTAAGCTGAAAAACACAAAATCCTGAGATGGCTGGAGAATAAAATTCCCTTCTTGGATGAAGTCGTGATGTCATAAACCCAGGCTGCCTAAGTGCAGGGAACAGACTTTCCTGCTGAGCCCTGAGACCGCCCCCCCACACCTGTTGAACTAGACTACGCTTTGGGGTCCGTGCACAACATTGGCAGGTTTCTATCAGTGGTTCTCAACTCTGATGTCCACTAGAAGATTCTACTTTATTGGTCTGGGTGCACCTTGGGCATTGGCATTTTGTAAAAGCACCCCAGCAATAATTATGTGAAACCAGGACTGAGAATGTCTGGTTTGTATGACGGGGGAAGGTCTTGCCTATGGACACATCACAAAAGGCTGGTGACAAGTTTTGCTTCACCTCATCTCACCTTTCAACGGTTTCAGATACACAGGATATAGGAAAGGCACCTTGACACGCCCTCCTACACACACACACACACACACACACACCCCGACCAAATTCTTTCCCTTGCATATACTTCTTTTGTAGCCCTGTCTACACTGCATTATTATTTACAGAAAAGTCTCCCCTAACAGGTCTTGAGTTTTTCGAGGCTAGGAAACATATATATCTCATTTCATCTTTGTATTCATAGCACTTAGCACATAGTAGTTCCTCAGGAAATATTTGAGGAACCGATTCTTAAGAATGCTGTGTCAAAGTCCCAGCTACGGTCACCATTTTACAAAAGCGTGCAGTGTTTTCTTGTGACAAACTCTGAATAGAACTCCAAAAATTCTCTTAGGTGCAATAAAAGTTAGCTCTTTACCACTAGAGAAAGGTCCCCGTTTTGGATAGTTTTCATTCTCCTTAACCTGGTCTCTGGCTACCATCAAGATACCTTCTCTCGAGTACACCCCCTGCTCAGGAGAACCTCGCACTAAAATCCAACAAGGGGAAAGTCAATTTTGACTTCCCAAACATGAAGAGAGGAGAGAGAACACTACCTCTTGGAAAAATATTCATTCCAGCAATCCACCTTGGCAGGGCCACGATGGGCATTTGCGATTTTCTGACACAGTTGCTTGTTTTCATATTCGATTTTGTCGATTCGCTTTTGTTCACCCTGGTAAGAAACCGCATCCCCACCATGGTCACATCGTCCAACACCCAAAGGCTCCGCATCACCCTCCTCTGGGACGGTGGGAAAGGGGCAAATTGAGGGCCGCAGTGGAGCCTGGGAGGAGAGCGTAGGGATGGGTGGTGTGCAAAGGACAGGGAATCTTAACAAATCTCTGGGTGAGGAGGGTATTTATATGTCTGGGAAACTGGGCCTCTTCAGGACATCGATAAAAATCAATAAAGTACATCCACAGATGGCAAGAACAAATACCTGTAGTTTGCTCAGTTTTAAAATGTGATGTGTGCGCGTCACTGGTGGTTTGGTATCAACAGTAGGCTTCACTAGAGGATAAAAGAGAGCCACGTTACTACACAGGGGTCCTCTTAGCTACCTCGGGAAACCTGCTCACGTTCCAGACAACTAACTGCCCTGACTAATAAACATGACGATTTTGAGTTCTGACCTTACTCTGGTTCAGGAATTTTAGGTTAGTTTAATTTCCCAAACTGACATCTTTGAAGAGTTTTCAGCACAAATAACAGAATGTGAGGACCAGAACAACTAAAACAGAGATAAATGTCCTTTGCATCCAATGAAAGATTCTCTCCCATCCTTTCCCAGTACAACTAGCCTGTTGGGCACTGGAGTCCTACCCTCTCTCTAGCTTACTCTGGCTTTAAAGAGTTTAAGTGAGCATTTCCATCCATTGATAAATTTTGTCACTGATGCCAACGTCCTCTTGACCCAACCCAGCAGAGAAGGCCATATCATCACAAAGCCATGTACTGGTCTGGTTTACTGTCACTATCTCTAAGGTGTGGACCCTTCCAGAACTCCTAATCGCAGTGTCCCGCCCCAACTGCCCACATACCTATTTGTATTCTATTCTTGTGAAATATATAGTGGCCAAAGTCCAGTTTTTTTCTGAAGGTTGTGCTCTGTCTGTGATTAGAAACAATTACAGGGTAGGCTAGATAATCCAGGGAATTGTTCATCTTCTCTTCCTAGTCTCACTTCAGAAATGAGGCACCCAGGCTCCTCTGTGAGGTACTTAGAGGTCCCCATGACAGGTTGCCAGAGTTACCCCGTTATGACATCAGGGACAGGTCTTGGGGAAGGAAGAGGAGCAGCAGAGCATACTTGGCTGTCCCTGGGCTTCTGTTTGAAAGCTAACGCAGGTCCAAATCAAGATGAGGGGCAAGACTCAGAATCTCTCCCACCTGCCTGGCATGTGGATGCCACCACCATCAGGGGGAAAAGGTGTGGTGTGCTGGGAGGGGTGGGAAGGCACCGGGTGGGAGGTGGGGGGTGGGGATGGAGAAATCCAGCCTTGGTTACACACCTTCAGCTATAAGCTGAGGGGTCTCCACCACAGTAGATCTTCTGGAGGTGTGAGACCACAAGCTTTTGGGGGGAGGTGAAAGATGACCCTAACGAGAATCTCATCCAGTTTCTTCATTTTGCAGATGAAGAACCTGAAGTCCAAAGCAATAGCCTGTTCTGCTCAGGAACCAAGTTAGTGGCTGGGCCGGGCTCGGCATGGGGGGTTTCCTAAATTCCTGGGACATTCGCTTTTTGGAGGAGTGGGGGGGTGGGGTGGGAATCTGCCATCGGCAGGAGGACAGAGATTGTTTTCTGCTTTTAGTGGGATTTCAGCAAATGAGGGGCTGCCAACAGTGATGAGGCTCATGGCGGGCTAGCAGCTGCTCCTGGAAGGGCTGCAAAGGAGCCTGATTCATCTCCACGCTCGGACAGGTGTAGTAGCACCTCGGAAAACCTGCTCACGTTCCAAACTAACTGCCCCGACTAATAAACATGACAATTTTGAATTCTGACCTTACTCTGGTTCAGGAATTTTAGGTTAGTTTAATTTCCCAAACTGACATCTTTGAAGAGTTTTCAGTTCTCGTGATGTAGAGGGAGAACACCTACTGAGTGCTCGCGGGGCGCTTTCCTTGAGTGTCCCATTTAATCTTTCAAACAACCCTAGTATCCCCATGTTTTCCCCCCAGCAAGCAGCCTCAGAGAGGTGGATTTGCCAGAGCCGGAATGCCAAGCCTGGTTGCACAGAGTCCAAGCTTTGAAGCCCAGTGCAGACTCCCAGTAAATGTTGGAAGAAATGTGCCTCAGAGTTGGGCTTCCCAAACTTTAACCTTTCTAAGGATCCCCAGGGGGGGCCTGTAAAATGCACATTCTCATTCAGCGGGGCTGGGCTGGTTTACTGGGCGGAGATTTCGCATTTCTGACCAGCTCCCGGGTGATGTCAATGCCGCTGGTCCGCAGCAGGAAGATCAGCTCACAAGCGGAATCGGGTATCCCGGTAATCCTGCAAAAACTAAGCGACACCTGTGTGTACCCCGTTCAGTGGGAACATTTATTGCGCTCTGCGTTTAATCCAATGAAGTTACTGCACTTCCCCATTTCTAATGATGCAGGAAAGGCCTCAGCTGGGGGTGGGCCGAGGACCCCTGAAACTCCCGGGTGGCGCCATCTCCGCCGCGGGGGGGCGGGCAACAGGCCCGGGGCCCCCCCAGGGCGTCCGCGCAGCCCCCGGCGCCGCGCCTGCCTGCGGGGAGCGGAGCGCGCCTAGCGTCCGCGCTCCGCCTTTTCCCGCGCCCGGCGGGCCCGCCTCCGGGGTGGGACGGGGCGGGTCCCGGCTCGGGAGGCCCCGCCCAGCTGACCCGGCGGCTCTCCCCGCGCAGGCAGGCTGCTGCCCCGGCGTGCAGGGCCCGGCAGCCGCCATGTCCGGCCCGTTCGAGCTCTCGGTGCAGGATCTCAACGACCTGCTGTCGGACGGCAGCGGCTGCTACAGCCTGCCGAGCCAGCCCTGCAACGAGGTCACCCCCAGGATCTACGTGGGCAACGCGTGAGTCGCCGCTGGGGCGCCCCGCCCACCCGAAAGCAGGGGTGGGGGCGTCGCGGGCGTGCGGGGGGGGTGGGGGGCGGTGCGGGGCGTGGTCGCCCTCCGGGAGCACCGCGGGGGCCGGGCAGGGGCTGGAGTCGCCGGCCGCCCCCGCGCGGGGAGCGGAGGGGCTAGACCCCGCCCCGGCCCCGCGCGGTCCTCCCCCTCGCGGGGGGCCCAGATCTTGGGACGCTAGCCAGCCCGGCGTCCGGCCCGAAGCCGTCGCCCGCTAGGGGCTCGGCTTTGGGCGGGGTCGGGCTACCGTGATCACTTAACAGGTGGCCCTCTGTCACCCGGCCGGTCTCCAGCCCGCGCGTCATGTGACAGCTGCCTGGTTCTGCAGTGAGGTCACCGCGGAATGTCTGCCTTCGCTGCCATGGCAACTGGCTGACGTCACAAATCGGGCGTGGAACTCTCCTGGCTGGATAGGCTAGATCAAGGAATCGAAATACTCCAAATGAGGGATCCGGAGAGCTGGGCTGGGGGTTCCCTCGCTCCTTCTCCTGCCTTCCAGATAGGGTTTGATTTACCGACGCCCTACGCTCTATGGGCCAGGGTCTGCGTGTTGGAAACCCGGAACTAACTTCCTTCTCTCCTTTTATCCAGGAGGAAATGGTGGCCCAGGGTGGTTGAGGGACTGTGAGGACAGGGTCAATGTCTCGTTCATGTCTGTATCCCCTGTCCTGTACTAGAACCTGCTGCTTACCCTGCTGAGGGCTGCCACAAAAACGGGGGTCCTCGCGGGGCTAACAGGGGTCCATAAGGCAGGTCCCACTTTCATGGGGGACAGGTCTCATCCACTCCATCCCTTCATTCACCGTATGGAGCACCTACTCTGTGTCGGGCACTTGCAGTGCACATTCATGGTGATAGTAATATAGCAATGGTAACTTTGTTGAATGTTGAATTTGTAATCCACAAGGGAGGTGAATGGGAGCTCACCTTCAGAGTTGTTTTTTTAATCAACCACTGCCTTACAACCATGTGCAGCCTCGTGAGCAGGGACAGCTGCAACAGTCCCAGAGCCTCAGCCAAAGGGCTCAGGGAATTGCAGAGTTCTGAGGATAGCGCCCTGTCCAGACACCCAAGCAGCAAGGAGCCGTGGCACCCTCAGGGACCCTGTGCTCTCGGACAGTTTGGCACATTCAGCTGCCCCTACTTCCTGGGTGGAAACCGAGGTTGTGAATGTCTGGTGGCAGCCAGAGTGGCCAGTGCTGAAGGCCACTGTAGAAAAACACATCCCCTGCCTAATTAATGAATCTGGCTTTGACCTGGCCAGGGGTGTGTTGGGGGGGGGCACTCAGCAGGGAGCCAACAAGTGCTCCCTGCCCATTGGGAGCCCCCTGAACCAAATCAGGGCTCACAGGCAGAGAGGAGCCTGTGTGAGCCTCATTTTCTACAACTCGGGCTATGCAGTTGATGTGGACATGACAGGCAGAGTGGGGGGGGGGACAGAGCAGGGCTGGTGTCAGGCCTCCTCCCAGCTCAGCCGCCAGCCGCCCGTGTGACCCACCGCTCATCCTCCTGCCGTCCTGTGGGGCCGGAGCTCAAGCCCAGGCCTTGCTTCCTCACAGGCTGCTGTGACAGGCAGACGCCATCGAGTCGGAGAAAGCGTTTTGTAAAGTATAAACTGCTGTTTGAATTGGGATGTTGTTGGGAGATGAAATAAAGGAGCCCTTTGACTATTCAGATCAAATGTTTTATAACCCCCAGAGTTCTGTTGGCGCCACTCGGTCCCCAAGTGCTTACTCACCCAGGAGGGCTTCAGAGACGTGGCTAGTGCTCTGTGGCGGAAAGGTCCCTCCGGGGGACTGGAGGGGCTGCCATACTTTGTGATCCAAGGAAGGAGGCTGCCTCGGATGTGCTGATGTCCTTCTTTTTCACTGATTCACTACATAGTCACTCAGCACCTACTGCGTGCTACGTGCTGTAGCAGGTGCTGGGCAGGCAGACCGGGTTACTCCCTCCAGGAGCTCAGAACAAATAAGCACAATCAGGCATTAGAAGAGCACGGACCACAGTGTCACGCTCTGTCTATAGGACCGCTCATTTAACACAGCCAGCCCAGGGGGTATCAGCCCCATTTGACTGACAGGGAAACTGAGTCACCAAAAGGTTAGTGGCTTGCTCAAGGTCACCTGGCTGGTAAGTCTGAGGGTTGGATTCAGACCCAGGCAGTCTGGCTCTAGAGCCCATTTTGAGCCACTGGGTTGTACCACCACCACAGGATAGGGGAGCATGATGCCAGATGGGATGGAGGGGCGATTGGGACATACTGCAGAGGGTGGTGAAAAATGAGAGGGTGTGTGTCCATGGAGAAGCTCTAGAAGGGCATTCCAGAGAGAGGGAACAACATGGGCATGAAACGCCCAGCTATTTGGGGAAGCTGCGGGTAATTAGATATGCCTGGAGGGAGGGAGGTGGGTCATAAGATGAGGGGAAGCCGGCAGGGGCCGAGCGTGGACAGTTCCTAGCTTTGCCAGGAGACTTAGAATCTTCTCCATCTTCCTACCCCCGGGGCTGCCAGTTGGTGAGTTAATCATCCCCTGTTGCTGTCTCCTGTCCAGGTCTGTGGCACAAGACATACCCAAGCTGCAGAAACTAGGCATCACCCATGTGCTGAATGCTGCTGAGGGCAGGTCCTTCATGCATGTCAACACCAATGCCAACTTCTACAAGGACTCCGGTATCACCTACCTGGGCATCAAGGCCAACGACACGCAGGAGTTCAACCTCAGCGCCTACTTTGAAAGGGCTGCAGACTTCATTGACCAGGCCTTGGCTCAAAAGAATGGTAAGTCACCTGCAGTCCAGGGAACAAGGCAAGGCAGCTTTGACTAGACTTTTTTTTTTTTTTTAAAGATTTTATTTATTTATTTGAGAGAGAGAGAATGAGAGACAGAGAGCACGAGAGGGAAGAGGGTCAGAGGGAGAAGCAGACCCCCCGCTGAGCAGGGAGCCTGATGCGGGACTCGATCCCGGGACTCCAGGATCATGACCTGAGCCGAAGGCAGTCGCCCAACCAACTGAGCCACCCAGGCGCCCTAGACTTTTTTTCTAGAAAACAGGCCCACAGCCAGCTTCCTCTTGGAACCTGTCAAGAGGCCCCATGTTACACAAGACGTACAAACCTTTCTCCCAGTGGCAGCCTCCGGGGTCCTGGTGTTTGAGTGGACTTTGGGAGTTCATTTCTAGCCACTCCCCGCCATGCCCCCAATTCAAATAGGTGCAGCAATAACGATTTATCTTCCGTGATAAGAAGTGCTGAGGTGTTGGAGCTCTGGGGCTGGTTGATTCAGCAGTTCAGTGGCGGCATCTTCCCCCCCCCGCCACCTTCCGGGCTCTCCCCTAGTGGTCCCAAGATGGCGGTGGCAGACCCAGTCACCACACCCTGGCAGGATGAAGTACAGCAAAAGACCTGGCAGCCATCTCTTCCTCATGTTTCTTCCTTTATTTAAAGAGCAAGTAGAAGGGCACCTGGGTGGCTCAGTCGGTTAAGCGTCTTGCCTTCAGCTCAGGTCATGATCCCAGGGTCCTGGGATCGAGCCCCATGTCGGGCTCCCTGCTCAGCAGAGGGGGTCTGCTTCTCCCTCCCCCTCTGCTCCTCCGCCCGGCTCATGCTCTCTCTCCTAAATAAATACATAAAATCTTAAAAATAAGTAAATAAATAAAAATAAAGAGCAAGTAGAAGGGTCCTGAGAAACCCCTCAGTGGGGTTCCCCTCACATCTCACTGGCTGGAGTTGGCTTACCTGAGTGCCCGGCCAGGGGAATGGGGCAGCCATGACTGGCTTAGGCTGGTGCTCAGCAAGCTACAGCCCACAGGCCACATCTTCCAGCCACTTTCTAAATGCTTCCTGCAGCACAAATCTAAGACTGAAGGAGAACTGCTGAGGCACTGGCAGGCAGGCAGGCCGCCCCCCGGGGGGAAGCCCTAGAAGGCAGAGGGCAGACATCAGTTGAGCGGGCCGGGCCACCTGCCCTTTCTGCTTTTAGCTTGTTCCTCTCAGTGTCTGCCTTTACCTTCAGGCTGCGTCCCCCAGCCTCTTCCTCCCCGACCCACAGCCTTCTCAGGGGGAGGTGAGCCCCGTGAAGGTGCAATCGGCCTTGTCCCCCTGCTTCTGGCCTGTCTCTGCTTCTTGTGCCCAGCAGCCTCCCCCTGGAATGATTTCCAGTGACCAGTGTGGACTAGACGCTGGTTATCTCATGTCTGGGGCTCAGGAGGGAAGTTTTATCACCCGGGAAATCTGCAGGCTCTATTGTCAGCCCCTTCATGGTCCTTCACGGTCTCGTGTATGTCACCCCCTCCGTTCCGGCTGTACTGAGTTCCTGTGTAGATGGGAACGAGCGGCCCAGTTAAGGGGATGGATTTTGCTCTTCTTGTATGTGGATTGGTCATCCACTCGGGGAACTTAGAGCTTTCTGACTTTGTTTCCCCTTCCCCTACCACTAGGAACAGACCTTGAATTCTTGTGACCCTCCTGCCTTAGCAGGAGGTGGCATGGGCTAAGTTGTCAGTCTGGAAAGTTCTCTCTGCCTCTCCCTCCCTTGTCTTCTGGCAAACTCCACCTTGTGCCTTAGCACCGGGCATAGTGTTCTGTCTTCAATGAAGCCTGCCCTCAGGCTGGGTCCACTCTGTCCCTGTCTGTCTCCCCAGCACGCGATGTAGCATTGGGCACATAGCACACACGCTGCAAATAATTACCGAGTGAGTGACAAAAATGAATTCCGTGGGCTCTCATGCCAAGTGTAAATGCCTCTAGGATTG
This sequence comes from Neomonachus schauinslandi, assembly GCF_002201575.2. NCBI lineage: Eukaryota > Metazoa > Chordata > Mammalia > Carnivora > Phocidae > Neomonachus > Neomonachus schauinslandi. Next base: position 41,266,086 of record NC_058417.1, on the reverse strand, counting down.
ACTGGCTGAGTGAGTGAACAGAAAGCCACTGGCCTCCCGCAGGGTGCAGGGCTCGGGGGAGCCAGGCGCCCCTCACTTTGGAGAAGTGGGATGAGCCAGGAGTGCTCAGAGGAGGAAGCAGTCACTTCCTGGCTGGATCAAGGGAGGCTTATACGGAGGAGGTGTTATCTGGGTGGGGCCTGGAGGGATGGGAGTCAGACCTTCTCCTTCCCCGTCGGCTCTGTGAGTCCTGGGCTGCTGAGTATCTACCAGGTGGTGAGGCAGCGGCTCTGCAGAGGGTCCCCTTGCCAGGGCCTGGGCAGGGAGAGCCCCACTGCGCATCCTTTGGGTATACTGGCTAGAGAGGGAATGGGCAGGAGAGTGGCGGACTCCCCCTTCCTGCTTGGGAGGCACGGAGAGAATAGAGTCCTGTTTTGGGGGTAGGGTGATGGGAACAGAAGAGACTCTGTTTGATTCTGGGCCAGCAGATTTCCTTCAAAATAATGGCAGGATGGAGGCATTGGTGGAGAATCATTCACTTGGCTAGTCAGCAAATACTTATTGAGCACCAAGTGCGTACAAGAGGTTGTAGGGCCTCCAGAAATCAACACCCCACAGCCCTTGCCCGTAAGGCACACGCAGTCTGGTGGAGGAGGGTAGATCTATGCGTGGCCAGCAGTGGTACAGAGCCCAGGCCGCTGTCGTGGAAGGTTCTGGGCGCCACCAGACGACTCCTGTTGCTGGCTAGGAGTTCATTATTGAGTGCTTGCATATGCCAGGCATTAGCCTAAGGGCCTTATATGACGCTTCCTTCAGTCCCCTAATAACACTGTGCAATGGGTAATATTAACACGGATGGGGAAATCGAAGTGTGGGGGGTTAGGTGGGTCACAGAGTTCATAAGCAGTGTACTGGCCGGCAAAACAGAACCAATAGAATAAATAGGTATTTTTATTTTAAGGAATGGGCTCACATGATTGTAGGATCTGGCAAATCTGAAATCTGTAGGGCAGAGTGGCAGGCTGGAAATTCGGCCAGGCTTCTTTATTACAGCCTTGAGGCAGAAGTTCTTCTTCTCCAGCGAACCTCACTTTTTGCTCTTAAGATCTTTAACTGATTGGGTGAGGCCCGTCCACATGATTAAGGGCAGTCTCCTTTACTGAAGGTCAGCTGATAGTTGGGTTAATTACATCCAGGAAATACCTTCTAGACTAGTGTTTGCCCAAGCAACTGGGCATGGTAGACAAGCCGAGTTGACACATGTAACCATCGCAACCAGCAAGTTAAAAGTTAAACCCACATTCATATGACTTCAAAGGTTTTGGTTCTTTTTTTTTTTTTTTGATTTATTTTTCGGCACGCCAGGGTGGCTCATTCAATTGAGAGTCGCACTCTTGGTTTTGGCTCAGGTCATGAGCTCAGGTTCCTGAGATCGAACCTTGCCTCTGGCTCTGCGCTCAGCAGGGAGTCTGCTTCCCCTCTCCCTAGCCCTCTGCCCCCCCACCTCCTAGCCCCCGTCCCTGGCTCACACACGCACGTGCTCTTTCTCTCTCTCAAAAAAAGATGTATTTATTTATTTGAGAGAAAGAGAGTGTGTCTTTCTCGGGGAGGGGGAGGGGGGGAGGTTCGGCGCAGGGCTCAGTCTCATGACCCTCAGACTGTGACATGAACCGAAATCAAGAGCCAGACGCTCAACCAACTGAGCCACCCAGGCGCCCCAAAGATTTTGGTTCTAAATCCCTATGCTGACAAAGGAAATACTTGAACTGGGGTTTTAAGGGATGAGTAGGAGTTTGCCAGGTGGCCAAGAGAGAGACTATGTTCCAGGTAGAGGGAATGACACGTGCAGATGTGGAAAAGCATGGGAAGGTATCAGGGCTGTGGGCACTTGGCCTTGTAAGCCATACCTTGGAGACTAGAAGTCCTGCAAAGGGTGACAGGTTGTATTTGAATTTTAGAAAGCCCCTTCTGGCTTCTGGGGGCAGTGTGGATTGGTGGTGGTGAGGGTAAAGCGAGAGTTCTGTTTGGAGGTGTGGAGGGGGTGGAGGTGAGGGTGATGAGGACCTGAACTAAGGCTCTGTGGTGGGAGGGGTGATGGCCGAGAGAAGCCAAGGCTTGTGGGTCCCAGGGCCCCCCCTGCAGTGGAAATGCAATGTGCTGGGACTTGCTGATGCTTTCTTTCACCAAATGCTGGGGATGCAGCGGGGAGCAAAACGGTCAGACGCCCCTGCCTTGTGGAGCTTCCCCTTTTCAGGCGAAGCTGACAGCAAACAAGTGAAAAAGGATTTCCGGCCTGTGTGGTGGGGGGCGCTAAAGCAG
>NC_058417.1:41208499-41263688 GCF_002201575.2 Neomonachus schauinslandi | reverse complement strand
GGGAGGGGGGGTTGTGGCTTTAGAGAGGGCGGGTCGGGGAGCAGACACCTGGGGAAAGAGGTTTGCAGGCTGAGAGGCCCGCTGTCTGTAGAGACAGAGAGGAGGAGATGACTTCAGAAGGGGGGGCCGGATTGCATCAGGCCTAGTGGGCCATGGGGGTGGGGGGCGTGAGAGGGTGTTTTTGTTTGTGTGTTTTGATTTTTCTGTCCCTGTGTTTGTATTTGACATGCATGTTCCTTTTATTTTCCTAAACTGCTTTGTTGAGGTATAATTGACATTCAACAAATCACAAGTATTTAAAGCCTACAATTTGGGGCACCTGGGTGGCTAAGTCGTTGAGCGTCTGCCTTCGGCTCAGGTCATGATCCCAGGGTCCTGGGATCGAGCCCTGCATCGGGCTCCCTGCTCCGCGGGAAGCCTGCTTCTCCCTCTCCCACTCCCCCTGCTTGTGTTCCCTCTCTCGCTGTGCCTCTGTCAAATAAATAAATAAAATCTTTAAAAAAAAAAAAAAAGCCTACACTTTGACATTTTGACATAGGTCCACACCTGTGAGACCATCACCGCAAGCGCAATAGTGGGCCCTCCCGTCACCCCCCAGCCCTGGCGTTTCCTCAGGTGCCTCTGTGACCCCTCCCCTCCGTCCCCTCCGCCTTCCTTTCCTAAGCAACCACGGCTCTGCTTTCTGTCACCAGACATGAGTGTACGTTTTGTAGACTTTTGTATACATGGAATTACGCGGCGGGTTCGCTTTCTTGGCCTGGCCCCTCTCGGTATAATTGCTGTGAGTTCCATCCGTGTGGCTGCACGTGGCCGTAGCTCTTTCCTGTTTAATGCTGACGAGTTTTCCATCTTGCGGGTGTGTCCCAGTTTGTCCGTTCACCTGCTGGTGGACATTTGGGTCATTTCTATGTTGTTTTTTTAAGATTTTATTTTATTATTTGATAGAGAGGGAGGGAGAGAGAGAGAGAGAGCATGAGTGGGGGTAGGAGCAGAGGGAGAAACAGAGACTCCCTGCTGAGCAGGACTCGATCCCAGGACCCTGAGATCATGACCTGAGCCGAAGGCAGATAGATGCTTCACCGACTGGGCCACCCAGTGGCCCCATATGTTTTGCTTTTGATGGAAATACCAAATTCAGGGGTGCCTGGGTGGCCCAGGCACCCCTCCTTCTTGTTATTTATCTGTCCTGCTATTGATGGGCCTTTGGGAGCTGCCAGTGGGGGCCGTTATGAACAGTGCCGCCCTCTGAATATTCTGGCACGTGTCTTTCGGGGACACGCGTGCACCTCCCCGCTGGGCCGTAGGGCTCGCATGCGTTCCACTTGAGTACGTACGGCCCCACCGTCGGCCAGAGTGACAGCCCCGCCCTGCACAGCCCGAGAGAGAAGTCCTGCTTCTCCACATCCTCACTGATGCTCTGTGTTTTCCATCTTTTTCCACGCGGGTGGGGACACAAGGGCGTCTTGTTGTACTTTTCATTGGCGCTGCCCCGGAAGAGTTCTGACTCGAGTCGGGCTGTGTGCGGACGGCCCCAGCTCCAGCTCGCGTGCCCCTGTTTCTTTTTCAGGCCGGGTCCTCGTCCACTGCCGGGAAGGTTACAGCCGCTCCCCAACCCTCGTTATCGCCTACCTCATGATGCGTCAGAAGATGGATGTCAAGTCTGCCCTGAGCATCGTGAGGCAGAACCGTGAGATCGGCCCCAATGATGGTTTCCTGGCCCAACTCTGCCAGCTCAATGACAAACTAGTCAAGGAGGGGAAGTTGAAACTCTAGGGCACTCCTGCTGCCTCTTCTCTAGAGGCAGGGAGGGGAGGCCCTGGTCCAGGTGCCCCAAGCCACCATGTTTAGGAAACACAGTGTACCCTGCTCCCAGCATCACCAGGCACTTGCCCACAAGTCTGTCCCAACACAGCCCTGGGCCACTTTCCCCCTGGGGAGCATATAAAGAAGCTTGCTAAGGAAGGCATTGTCGCTCCCTGGTGTGTCCTGTGCCTACAGTTTATGATGCCCTCTCCCTGAGGTGGGGGCGCAGAGGGGGAAGGCCTGTGATGTGCATGTTTCTCCTGGATGGCCCAAGGCAGGAGGTCTGTGGGAGTATAAGGCTCGAGATGCCCCCAGGGGCCCCTCCTGACCTCCGTTGCCCCCTGCCTCCCTCCCCCGCTCCCTGGCACCCACCCCTGGGTCCTCTCCTGAGTGGGGACCTCAGCACCTCGAGCCCTGTAAGGGAACTATGCAAACGCAGGCCCCTCTCTCCCCACCATGCCTGTGTCCCCCGGCTCCTCCCCACCGCCCACACCTTGTTCGTAGGCAGAGGCACGTTGTGAGGTCTGAAGCTGGCCCCGTGGCCGGCAGTTAGTGGGTGGAAATTCCCATGAGGAGACTGCATTTTAAGTATTTCAGTAGGATTAAAGATACCCAAACAAAGAGGCCATCAGGTGGGCAGACATTCCCCTGAAGGACTCCTATAAGTCCATAGTTTCTCAAATGCGAATCTTTGGAGGGCTTGCATTCAGAATCCGCTGCTTTGGAATATTTCCCTTGGACTGCTCTCAGTCACTTGGATTGTTAGAAGAGCGATGCCTTTGGGCATGGTTTTATTCTATTCTATTTTGTTTTTATTATTTTATTTTATTTTATTTTAGAAAACAGGGTGTTGAAGTTCCAGCCTATTTAAAAACCCCACCATTTGAAGAATTACAGAGGTTTTGTCCTGAATTACAGCGTTGGCAAGCTCAGGCCACTCATGCTTAACTGCTTTTTGTCTTGGTTGCTATTCCAAGGACAGAAGGAGGAGGTTGGCCGATTACAGGGTGGGTGTGTGGGTGTGTAGGGGGGTGTGTGTCTCAGAAACACAGCCAGAGGATGGAGGAGCAGGCTCTCACCCCACCCACTTTTAGGTAGTTCTTAGGGCTCTGTGGTGCCAAGAAAGATCCTGGAGCCCTAAGAGCAAAAATGACTCAGCCAGGCCGAAATGAAACACGGCAGAGCCTCCAAATGGAGACTTTACTGGCGGTAGAGCAAACATACCAACCGGAACCACCTTTTTTTAGGACTAATTTCAGGATGACGTCAGAATGCGCAAGCACTCACGCTCACGCGTGTGTGCACATTCATCAGAATTTAGGAGTTTTGTTTTGAACATAGTCTTGTTAGGACTTCAAATGATTGTTGCCATGGAAAGTGATGCACTCCTGTCGTCTTCAGGTTCCCCAACAGCAGGGAGGTGGTCCTCAGCCATCCCCCCCAGCTCCTAGCACAAGAGGTCTAGAACAGTTGGCTGAATTAAACTTTTTTTTTTTTTTTTGAGCCCCAGATATATGCAGGGTATTGTTCTGGCAGGTGTATCAAGCTCCCAGAAGCCTGAATTCATGGTAGGATCACTTGCAAGGATTTGCAAAAGGAGTCTTAGCAGAAGTGAAAAACCAAGGACTTTAGTCGAGTCTTTAAAATTCAGTGGTAAATGGAAATTCAGGCAGTGCTAACCTGTCGAGGTGGGGAATGTGCCTTTTTCAGAGTTGACCAGGGGCGTCCGGCTAGACGAGGAGAAGCAGGGTGCCACAGGGCCTCGCTCCCGGGTGTCGTGGCCTCTCCCGCCACAGGGCCAGCAGTGCGGGGCCTGGACGGTCCCTTTCCTCTGTGACCACAGCCACCCTGAACAAACCAGGATCTGTCGCCTTTTCCAGATACCGGACTGCCCACATAGACCCACCTCAGTAAAATGGCCATCCTCTAACCCGTGCACCTCACCTCAGTTTCCAGAAAACCATCCCACTTAATCTAACTTGATCCTTCCAATAACCCTATCAAGTTGGTAGAGCTTATTCATGTTCTGTGACCTTTTAAGAAAAAGGAACTGGGGTTCGGACTGATGGAGGGCATGGCGCCCGGGCTGTGCCGGCTCTAAGGAAGAGCTGAGGCCAGATTTCAGGTTTGCTGCTCCCTGAAGCTGAATCCTTTGTCCCATACTATGCTCCTCGCCAAGGAAGGAGCCCCCTGGGAGTGTCCAGGTGCACTGCATATGCCCTTGACCCAGCCCGTGTGCGCAAGAGCCAGTTTTGTAGACGGAGTACAACCATTCAAGCTGGGGTGCCACAGCAGGGCGGGGGGGTGTCTGGAAGAGGCGGGGAGGGAGTTGATACAAACCCATCCCGGCTCCAGGAAAAGGAAGCAAAAAGCATGGGTCCCCGATTTGGTTAGAATGTGTGGCTCTTCCTCCAGGACGCATGTAGCATCCCTAAGTTGGAGCTTTCCGCTCTACTTCTGGAAGAGGCTCCGGGACTGGGGCGAGGGCTCCCCCTCCCACGCTCAGGAAGTGGTCACTCCATAGGACAGCCATAGCTACTCAGGCTAGTTAGCCAGGACCTCTGGAAGGCCTTTCTGTGGGGGCATGAGGGAGAACAGGCCATTGGGAGAATTACTGCCTTTACTTGGGGGCTACTTTTATGCTGATAACTGGGGATTTCTTGGTAGTCTTTGGCCCCAGAAACCCTATCTTTACTTCATGAGATCTAGCTCCTAATTTTTGAGTTAAAATAAAATTCTATTGTGTAAGAGCCAGCACGTGCCCACGGCCAGTGGAAGCTGTTTCTGGATGGCTTTCTACCCCTGGGAAGTGATGGAATAGGAACTCAGGGTGCCCTTACCCTCCCCCCTGACCTGATCCCTTTCTTTGACTAGCAGACCCCCACCTAGGTCAAATTAGAGCACCAAATGGTTTTCTTCTCAAGTCTAAAAGCAGTACACTTTCCACAGGCTGGTCTGTTTCTCTGCCACTCTGAGTTATCTGGAGAGCAGAAACCACCATCTGTCAGACCAGGGGACTCATCTAGAAGGCCTCTAAGGTCCCTTTGGCTCTGACACTGTAGGATTCTCAGAATCCCCACCTGGAATTTACCGCCACCTGGGAATTACAGGGGATGTAATAATATGACGACCAGCAGGTGGCACTGTGTTCCACCCATGGTGATGGATACTTTTTGAAAGGGAATGTTGGTGCCCTTTTGTGTCACAAGTTAATGTTAAGATGCTAATGTTTTAATCCAAATAAGCACTGATCTTATAATAGGAAGATATGCGCTTTCCTCGCAGGAGATTTTCTGTCGTAAAACCGGTATCAAGAACCACTGAAGAGCCAACAGTGTGGGTCTTACCAAGTCAAGACTTTATCCTGATTGGAAGTAGAAGCCCTCTCCAGCTGAGAGAGCAGAGCCGTTGGAAGCTTAATTTATCTCCTGTCAGCTTTCAGGGTAATTTGATTGTGAAAGCGTGAGTTTCCTGGACAGAAAAGGGGAAGGTATTAAATTGGTTTTAAAGAAAAGTAAGTTTAATGTCTGTTGTATCACCAATCAGTGTTAAAGCACTAACTGTAACCAAAATAAATGTCTTACATTACATAGAAGTGGTCTTTTTTGTCCTTATCACTGCTGATTTTCTCTGATGCGCTTACGTTTGCTTTTGTCTAACTTTCAAAAATAAGTATCATCTAAAAATTAACCCTCCCGGGCGCCTGGGTGGCTCAGTCGTTAAGCGTCTGCCTTCGGCTCAGGTCATGATCCCGGGGTCCTGGGATCAAGCCCCACATCGGGCTCCCTGCTCCGTGGGAAGCCTGCTTCTCCCTCTCCCACTCCCCCTGCTTGTGTTCCCTCTCTCGCTGTGTCTCTCTCTGTCAAATAAATAAAATGTTTAAAAAAATAAAATGAAATAAAAAGTAACCCTCCCGAACTCATTCTCAGTCCCTAGATGATTATATTTATGCAGTAGATGTTGATTAAACTTATCTTGCCAGTACCAGAAATTTCCTGTGATAGGAATAATCTTTTTATTTATTTAGTTTCTAAAAAACTGCAGCTTTTTTGAGGGATAATTGACTGGAATATTCTTGAATAGAGAGGCCCATCCTAAATGAGGGAGGTAGATCTATGTTCCTAAGAGAGTAGGAGACTGGGGGTGACAGTCTCAAGCTGGCTTCACATGAAGATGATTAGGGTTTGAATGGTCCTGCAAATGGGCAGCCCCAAAACATAGCCCTGCCCCCAGATGCCTTAAATCCCGCCATTAGCCTTTATCTCCCTTATAGTAAGCATTGGCTTTTTTTCTCTGAATAAAAAACTCAAAAGAGAGTTGGGTGCCTTTTCTCCCTGACAGAAAAAAACCTCTTTGTGGGGCACCTGGGTGGCTCAGTCGGTGAAGCGTCTGCCTTCAGCTCAGGTCATGATCCCAGGGTCCTGGGATCGAGTCCTACTCCCTGCTCAGGGGGGAGCCTTCTTCTCCCTCTGCTTGTGCTCGCTCTCTCTGACAAATAAATAGAATCTTAAAAAAAAAAAAGAAAAATCCCATGCATATGTAAGTACACATATATGTGTCTGTGTATATAGAGATCTCCATGGAAAATGTTCTGCATTTGCTTTTGTGCTTAACAAACAGTTGTTTCTTATAGCACCATTCGTTTTACTAGCTGCCTAGCATTCCGTTGTGTATGGTGTGCTGTGATTTCTGTCTACTCTAATTTTAAAGGTCCAGGCTGCTTTAATGAGCACAGAATGTTGAAATGAGACTTATGAATAACAGTTGCAGTTTATCTGCTTAATATCCTGTTAATTTCTGTCATCTGTTGTGATGGCACTGTGTCAAAGCTAAGGAGGATTGTTCTGTGCTTGCTTGTGTAATTTTACGGGGGTGGGGGGGGTGCCTGGCTGGCTCAGTGGGAGTGTGCAACTCTTGATCTCTGGGTCGTGAGTTTGAGCCCCATGCTGGGATGTAGAGATGACTCAAAAAAAAAAAAAAAAAAAGACAATTTTATGGGGGTGGCATGCCCAAGCCTAATATTTAGAAAGAGTCTCTGAGCCATGGCCTTCTGAATTGATGACCCATTTATAAGAAGTTCAAATGCACAGAGATTCCGTTTTGGAAGTCTACACTAAAATGAGTTAACCTAGAGGCAACACAATGAATGGGTGGTCTCCATTTCATTAAAAGTGGAAACACGCCACGTTTAATTAATGTGTGTTTTTATATTTTTGTTTATTTTTATTTAACTTTTACTTAGGGGGTGCCTGGGTGGCTCAGTCAGCTAAGCGTCTATCTTTGGCTCAGGTCATGATCCTGGGGTCTTGCTCAGCGGGGAGTCTGCTTCTCGCTCCCTCTGCCGCTCCCTGCTCCTTGTGCGCGCTCTCTCTGTCAAACAAAATCTTTTTTTTTTTTTAAAGATTTTATTTATTTATTTGACAGAGAAAGACACAGCGAGAGAGGGAACACAAGCAGGGGGAGTGGGAGAGGGAGAAGCAGACTCCCTGCCGAGCAGGGAGCCCGATGCGGGACTCAATCCAGGGACTCCAGGATCATGACCTGAGCCGAAGGCAGTCGCTTAACCAACTGAGCCACCCAGGCGCCCTGTCAAACAAAATCTTTAAAAAAATAAATTTTATTTAGTTAACATAGAGTGCAATATTGGTTTCTGGAGTAGAATTCAGTGATTCCTCACTTAGAGACAACACCCAGTGCTCATCACAACAAGTGCCCTCCTTCATACCCATCGCCCATCTAGTCCATCCCGCACCCACCTCCCTCCATCAACCCTCAGTTTGTTCTCTATCATTAAGAGTCTCTTGTAGGGGCGCCTGGGTGGCTCAGTTGGTTAAGCGACTGCCTTCAGCTCAGGTCATGATCCTGGAGTCCCAGGATCGAGTCCCGCATGGGGCTCCCTGCTCAGCAGGGAGTCTGCTTCTCCCTCTGACCCTCCACCCTCTCATGGTCTCTCTCTATCATTCTCTCTCTCTCAATAAATAAATAAAAATCTTGAAAAAAAAAGAAAAAAAAAGAGTCTCTTGTAGTTTGTTTCCCTCCCTCCTTTTTTTTCATTATATTTTTACATAATTGAAATGTACATATTTTAATAAATTTTTATTTATTTTTTGAAGATTTTATTTTAGAGAGCATATGTGCATGAGCAGGGGGAGGGGCAGAATGAGAAGGAGAGAGAATCTCAAGCAGACTCAGCAGCACAGGGCTCGATCCCACAACCCTGAGATTATGACCTGAGCTGAAATCAAGAGTCGGATGCTTAACTAACTGACTGAGCCACCCAGGCTCCCTGAAATGTACATATTTTTATTTTTTTATTTTTTATTATTTTTTAAAGATTTTATTTATTTATTTGAGAGAGAGAATGAGAAAGAGAGAGCACGAGAGGGGGGAAGATCAGAGGGAGAAGCAGACTCCCCACAGAGCAGGGAGCCCGATGCGGGACTCGATCCCAGGACTCCAGGATCATGACCTGAGCCGAAGGCAGTCGCTTAACCAACTGAGCCACCCAGGCGCCCTGAAATGTACATATTTTTAAAACCATAAGACATCCTTGTGGAAATGTGGAGTTCTGAGAAACCTAGTCTGAAAGCCCATGAACTAGATGGCCTTCCGGTGGAATGTTCCCAGTGCACAGAGCGCTGCGGCAGCCGCCCTGAGAGGCAGGAGGGCAGAAAGAAGAGAGAGAGGAGTTGAAAAGGAGAATGGAAAGCAGAGGGCAGGTGCAACTGGGCTTGGAAGAGGGAAGCCAGTCTCCAAACCCACGGGGTGACAGGGCCTCTCTTTCGCCAGACTTCATTCTTTTTCAATTAGGCCCGACTTTTGGACTTCCATGTTTGTCTCCTTTTGTCCCATTTTAGCCAGAATTCCCCCAACCTCCATATCTGATCATCCTCAATATCTAATCGGGTTCTTCACCCCCCACTGTCCCGCAGGTGAAGTCTGATCTCCCCGACTGCCTTCAGCAGGAATCAGGTTAGGTTGGTTTAGCCAGAATCCCCCCTTACCTTCCCTGCTTCCTCGTAATAATTTTCCATCCACTGACCCCACACTGCTCCTGGGCTATAGATTCCCACTTTCTGTGTTGTGTTCGGAGCGGAGTCTGGTCTCTTGCCGCCACTGCAAGACCCCCATGCCAACTCTCCTTCTTTTTTTTTTTTTTAAAGATTTTATTTATTTATTCATGAGAGAGAGAGAGAGAGAGAGAGAGAGAGGCAGAGGGAGAAGCAGGCTTCCCACGGAGCAGGGAGCCCGATGCGGGACTCGATCCCAGGACCCTGGAATCATGACCTGAGCCGAAGGCAGACGCCCAACCATCTGAGCCACCCAGGCGCCCCCCCTTTTTTTTTTTTTTAAGATTTTATTTATTTATTTATTTGACAGAGAGAGACATAGTGAGAGCAGGAACACAAGCAGGGGGAGTGGGAGAGGGAGGAGCAGGCTTCCCGCGGAGCAGGGAGCCCGATGTGGGACTCTATCCCAGGACCCTGGGATCATGACCTGAACTGAAGGCAGATGCTTAACGACTGAGCCACCCAGGCGCCCCCAACTCTCCTTCTGCCGCTCCCCCTGCTTGTGCGCTCGCTCGCGCCTGCCCGCGCTCTCTCTGTCAAATCTTTATTTGAGAGAGAGAGAGACAGAAATAGTGACAAAGAGCATGAGTGGGGAGGAGAGGGAGAAGCAGGCTCCCCACTGAGCAGGGAGCCTGACGTGGGGCTCAATCCCAGGATCCTAGGATCAGGGCTTAAGCCAAAGGCAGACGCTTAACTGACTGAGCCACCCAGGCGCCCCTAATAAATAAATAAAATCTTAAAAAAAAAAAAAAAGACAGGCTGAATTGGATGTCCCTTATTGCAGATAACTGCCTATAAACAGATAGCTCTCCAAATCCAGATATTCCATTTTACCCTGACCTGTGGGAGCAAAGTCTGTGTAAAAATGCAGCCCCTAAGGAGAACCCTCCATTCCCATGAATTACAGGCATGTGGCTTGAGAACCAAGTAGAGAGGTAGATGCTTCTGGAGGCTTCTTTCAGATCAAAGATTCTATAATCCCGAGGATTCAAAGGAACTTAACTTTCTTTCCAAATTTGACCGGTCCTTCAAAGTGGGGTCCAAAGGCCACATCTTCCTGTGAGGATCCCAGATACACCCCAGGCAAAAGAGACTGTTCTCCCCTCTGCAGACTCCTAACACTTTGTCCCTTTAAAAAAATGCATCTGAACCTTTCCTCAGTGGCACTAACCACTTTCTTTGCTGAAGAACTGTTTTCTTCCCCAGTACAGGAGCTCCTGGAGGCGGAGTGTGCATCAGTTCACAGCTCCTGGCAGGGGTGGGTCTTGCTTCATGAAATGTTTGGCAAGTGGACATACGAACAGGCAGCTTGGTAGAAATGAGAACAAGCAAATCATCACGTAAAAAAACAGCCTTGCTAGAAATTTAGGTACAACTGTTAAATTATTAAATGCAATTTAAAGATTTTTAGCCCAAACCCAGAGTGGGTCACCTTGTGGAGGCATGTGCTGTTATGGGCTGAATTGTGCCCCTCCAAAATTCATATCTTGAATCCTAACTCCTAGTATATCAGAAGTGACCTTATTTGGAAGTAGGGTTGTAGCAGATGTAATTAGATAAGACGAGGTCTTTAAGGTGGGCCCTAATTGAATATGACTGATGTCCTTTTAAGAAAGGGGAAATGAGGACACAGACAAACACACAGGGAGAACGCCATGTGAAGACGAAGGCAGAGATCGGGGGGCGGGGGGATGCTTCTATAAGTCAGGGAATGCCGAAGATTGCCAGTAAAAGCACGAGCAGTGAGGGCAGAGACATGAAACAGACTCTGCTCACAAGCCCTCACAAGGAACCAACCCTGTCAACACTCTGATCTCACAGTTCCAGCCTCCAGAACCATGAGACAATGCATTTCTGTAGTTAGAGCCACCCAGTTTGAGGTACTTGGTTTTGACAGCCCTAGCCAACTTACGCACACGTCTACCTGTATGTCACTGGTGGGACCGGGGACCTGGTTGAGCTTTCTGGAGAACAACCCTGCAACGCACAGCCAACTGTTCACTCTCCCAGACCCCGTGTTCACTTCTGGAAATAACACTAAAGTTTGTTTTTTTAAATTATTTTGTGGAATATTATCCAGCAGGAAAAAGGAAAAAATTGTTGATACATGGAACAACCAGGATGAATCTCCAGGGGAATCACGTGGAGCGAAAAAAGCTAGTCCTAAAAGGTTTACATACAATTTGATACCATTTATATGACACTTCTGAAATGACAGATTAGTGGTACCACGGGTTAGGGGGGCATGGGAAGAAGGTAGGTGTCGTTACCAAAAGGCAACAAGTGGGATCTTTGTGGTCACAGAGTTCTTCCTTATCTTGGCTGTGATGGATACAGGAACTTACACATATGATAAAGTGACATAGACCGAAACACACACACACACACACACACGTGCGCATGTGCACATGAATACAAGTAAAACTGGGGAAATTTGAATCAGATTGGTGGGTCGTATCAATGTCAATATCCTGGTTATATTGTACTATAGTTTTGCAAGATGCTACCATTGAGAGAACTGGGCAAAGAGTACATGGAATTTGCCCTGTTATTTTATTTTATTTTATTTTATTTTTTAAAAGATTTTATTTATTTATTTGACAGAGAGAGCAAGAGAGCACAAGCAGAGGGAACAGTAGAGGTAGAGGGAGAAGCAGGCTCCCCACCAAGCAGGGAGCCCGATGCGGGGCTCAGTCCCAGGACCCCGCGATCATGACCTGAGGAGCAGGCAGATGCTTAACCATCTGAGCCACCCAGGCACCCCCGCCCTGTTTTATTCCTTACAAGTACATGTGAATTTACAATGATCACAGTTTGACTCAAAAAATTACTTTGTTATCTAAAACTAATGATGTAATGTATGGGGATTAACATTAACAATAAAAAAATTTTTTAAAAAGAGCAAAAAGCAAACATATATCTTAAAAAAAAATTACTTTGTACAAGGAATCCGTTCATATCGTCCCTACTAATAGGAAAGCATTGGAAATAACCTAAAGTACCCGCAACAGACGTCAGCTAAAACCCTGGGGCTTTAACTCTGAACAATGATAAGCTCCCGCACTGAGTAAAATATAAAGCTGGATTAGCATGAAGGAAAAAGCAGATGGCGTCATAGCAGGTTCTCTGTGAGCCGTTCTGGGAGGAGCAGGCTATACCTTGGCAGAGAATAACTCAAAAGGATGGACACACTTCATAGGTTCAAATCCACTGGATTCTTCTCTTTTTTCTTGTAACAAGGACTTCAGTTCCAAATAAAACAATGAAATGAAATAAAACCCTTCGCCATCCTCCGGCCGCAGGCTCTTCCTTCTGCCTCCAGCAGGTGGCAGCAATGCTCCGAGGATGAGCCCCACGGGCTCGGGTTCCGGCGGCTGGGTCTGTAGCCCCCACCAGCAGGTGGGGCTTCAGCGTCCCGATCGCGCCAGCTCAAGGAATCCGGCCTCGGAACCGCCCTCTCCCAAATCCAGGGCAAGAAGGCCGTTGTCCGGCCACGATCGGGTTAACGGTCCACATTCCAGAGCGAGGGAAAAGGAGGCTGGAGGGTCAGAGACAGGGGGAGGGGGCGCAGAGGGCCAGCTTCTCACAACACCCACGGGCTCTGTTGGGAGAGATAGATCACCTCCAACAATGGCCACAGCTGTTTTCGTCTGCCCCGAAGGAAACTGACTTAGGAAGCAGGTATCAGAGAGGGCCCTTCCTGCAGGGGCTTCTGTCTGGCTTGTAAAACTGTCAGAGCAGCTGCATTCATGTGTGGAGTGATGGATGGTGGAAAGGAGGGACAGACGGCTGCAGATGGACACCGCAGCTTACAAGTCAAGGCAGGTGGCAAGTGCCTCCTAGAGGCTCTGCAGGTGGGGCGTGCTGATTCATTGCCCAGTGAAAATACCAAGGGGACCTGGGCCACAGCCCTCTTCCCAGCCTCCTTCAGGGCCAGGAGCCCGGTGCGCCTCCTCCTTTATCTGCAGGGAAAGCTTCCGCTGGCTCTCCTTTCTTTTCCTGCACCTCAGGTGTGAACCTTCCTCCCCAGTACCCTACCCCTCCCAGGCCCCTCGTTCTGCTCCAGGGCTAAGGTTGCAATTCCTTTTGGCTTTTGGACCTGGGATGGCTTCATGGAATGCACCCCATAGCATGCACCAATAAGGCTTTCCATATAGGACTCAAAGCTCTTTTTGAAAAATGTAATGGTCCGAGAGACAAAAAAAAAAAAAAAAAAAAGGAGAAAAAGAAGAGGACGTCAGCACCAAAAATGCTGGCCTTGGCTTTTGCTAAGAAAAGGGATTTTTGTGCTCTCCATTCCTAGCCACAGCCTAGCCAGGGAAATAAGTGCCTTTGGCACATCAGTTCCCCAAGCGGCTGTGAGCGTCTTGGCCAAGAAGTGCCTGTCATGGTGCACAGAAGCCCCAAGATTTCCTCCTTGGGCTCCATCACCGTTGACTTGCTCATCCTGGCCTTGTAACCAGAATCCCCGCCTCATGGTGCAAGCAGACGCCCTCCCTGTGGCCTTTCGGTTTTCTCTCTTGCCTTCCAGAGGGTGCCAACAAGGGGCTATCTTGGTCAGGATAATTGATGCTGAGCCTCATGGAACTGGGACCGATGACATTTCTTAAAAAGCCTACTTCTGCCTCTGCCTGAGTCTGTGGAGGCCAAAGATAGAGCCCTTGGGCCATTTGTTGGTGGGGTAACGAATGAACTTGGTCTGAGAAAGGGACTTGGCTGGGCTCAGCCCTGCGGAGGGCTCAGAGCTGTCGTTTTCTTTGTGACGCTGGTCCACAGTTTGTTTTTGAGAAAGCCCAAGAGGCCCAAGGAGGTGAAGATTACAAGCTGGAGCTCATTTTGATATCTGAAAACCACAGCCGCCTGCACGTGGGAGGGGCTGGAGGGCAGGCTTGCCTCACACACCCACCTCCCTCTAGGTCACCTGGGAGCACCAGCAGCAATTTGGGAGTTTGCTGTGCCTGGGAAGTCTTTGGGGAGGGCTTGCCGTGAGCACACCCCGTTCCCTCCCCCTGGGTTGAGAGAAACATGGGACCAGCCCTGCCCCAGCCTGTCCTCATTGGTTGGCATCAGGCAGAGGGGGCTTTAAAAAGGCAAACGTGTCCCAGGCTGGAGGCCGGAGCCCGTGCTACTGGAAGGCTGGGTGCCCTCCTCTGGCTGGCACCATGCAGCTCTCTCTCGCTCTGTGTCTCGTCTGCCTGCTGGTGCATGCAGCCTTCCGTGTGGTGGACGGCCAGGGGTGGCAGGCCTTCAAGAACGATGCCACAGAGATCATCCCCGAGCTGGGCGAGTACCCCGAGCCTCCGCCAGAGCTGGAGAACAACAAGACCATGAACCGGGCGGAGAACGGAGGGAGGCCCCCTCACCATCCCTTTGAGACCAAAGGTATGGGGGAGAGGAGAGCATTTTTCCCATGAGGGGCCTGGAGGGTTCTCTCTGGGAGGTTTTGAAGCCTGGGGTGGCCCGTCCGCCGCTGTCAGCTCTAACGGCGGGACGGCCTTGCCTGGAGGCAGGGGGAGGGTGGCAAGCCTGAATAGCCTTGGTGATCCAGCGCGGGGGCATGAGGCTGGCGGGGGGGCTGGCAGCAGGAGCCTGGGGCAGGAAGGAGGCCGAGGTGGTGAGGATACAACTCTGGGACAGGCTCAGAGCCTCAGAAATGAGACAGTTTCCAAGAATCCCCTCCTGAGAATATAGGAGACAGGCCCGACAGCTGGCATCCCTGGACAGGGGACCAGACAAGGGAGCCTCCTATCTGTGAGCACCTGCTGGAGGTAGACGCTCTACCCAGGCTGTACCTGAACCCTACCCCCGGGATCCGCCGCAGGGGAGCCCCAGGGGTGCACTCCCAGTTGGAAAGTGAAGAAATCTCCAGACACTAAGTAACTTGGTAGGGAGTAAAAGAGCTGAGATTTGACCCCGGTCTGATCCCATTCCAAGACAGCCCTGGTGGGGGATTGTGTGGGGGGTGCTGGGGACTGAGAGCCAGAGCAAGTCCCCGCAAAGCAGCGGGAAGAGGACACTCCCACTGCCCCGAGTCTTCCCACTGAGCTGACACTGGAAGGCCCGGCAGTTGTAGGCAGAGTTTTAGCCTCCGACCTGGGTAGCAACTTGGGTCCAGGCCTGGAGGGGAGGTAGCATCCTCTGTGCAGGGAGTGGACACAGGTGGCCCCATCTGTCCCCAGGTCCCCACCCGAGACCCAGCCTTGCCTCATTACTAGGGAGGGAGCCTGACCCTCGTGACAAGGTGAGGGCCGTGGTGGAGGGCACATCTGGGCGCCTGGTCAGGTGTGCCCGGAGAAGCCTAGGGGGCGATGTGCACAGCTGGCCCGGCAGCCGGCAGGAGCGGCTGGGGGTGGGGCCGGAATGACATTCAGAGGGAGGGCCTCACTGCCCTCCAGTCGTTGTCCGGGTGGGAGAGGAGTCCCCTGCGCAGGGCCCCCACAACCAGCTGGGAATGTGGGGCTCGGCAAGGGGGGCAGCCCCACAGGAGCCCTGGGACCTCAAGTCTTCAGAAGGGGGAACAGGAGCTCACCACCCTGCCACTCCCCCCAGGCAAAGTTGATTAAGCTCAAGGGACTGCTTCCTGGGCTCTACGGGGCCCAAGTACAAAATATGCACCTCCCTGGGCTCCCACGAGAGGCCACAGGCCGCAAGGAAGCTGTGAGCTCAAAACAAAGTCACCTTCTGTAGAGGAAGGGCCTGACCTGGGGGCACTATTCTTGGAAAGCCCCAAAAGCCTCCTTCCCTGGGCAAACAGGCCGCCTCCACACACTACCCCTGCGGCCTGGGAGCCGGGGTGAGGATGCCAAGCCAGCCCAGAAACCAGAAGCTCAGCCACTGGAGGAAGGCAAACCCACCTCTCCCCTGCTATGCTTGTTCTCCAAGGCCTGGGGAGTGGAGGCCTGGCCTGCTCTGCCCTCTCTCTGCTTCTGGTCCCAGGACTATTTTTCATCTCCTTGGGTGACGGACAGGTGCTCACATGAGGACCAGCTGTTTAAAAAGCTCCCACCTGTTTAAGCCCACAGTAGGAGAGTTGATCGCAGTGTCTTCAGGGGACCAAGCCAGGCCTCAGAGCCCAATCCCCCCCGCCCCAACCCAGGAGCAAGGCTGGGTCACCATCCGGGATCCATTAAAACGGCACAAAACAAGAGATGTGCCCAGCAGCGTGCCTGGTACACAGCAGGTGTTTAATAAGTGTTTGTGGCAGCTGAACCTGTAGGTTTTCAGGCAGAGCTCCATCCCCTCTGGTAGGGAAGTCACTGCAGTAAGAGGCAGCCCTTTGCCCCCACCCCCAGCGCAGCCTCCCACAGGGGTGCTCAGGCACACAGCGTCCACCCTTATGGGAACCCAGAGGCGCCGGGGCCCCAGGAAAGTGGAGTGAGGACGCCCAGCTCTGCCTTTTGGGCAAGTGCTTTTCCCTCTCTAGGCCTCCTGGTCCTCACTGATGATGGGGGGTTGGACAAGCGGCATTTGGCTCTTTTCAAGTCTAATGACTTCTCCTCCCCACCTCCGCTTCCATCTCTCTCCTCCGCAGCAGCTGCCCTGATTTATTACCTTCAATTAACCCCTACTCCTTTCTCCATCCCTCGCCATCCCTCCCAAGTGGCTGGAAAAAGACTTTAGGAGAAGCCAAGGCCATGCAAAGGGTGTGGCAAGTACCTACTCTGCCTAGACCAGGCATTCTGTTACACGGATGTAAGTTATATGGGGGAGAAAAAGCCCCCCTTGGAGAAGAAGAAGAACACATAACAACAGCCTATACTTCCAGCTCTTCCTATGTGCTCACCGTGTCCCCTGCATTATGTATGCAATGGATTCACTCACTAACTCCTTAGGACAACGCATTTTACAGATAGGAAGCACAGAGAGGTTAAATGATTTGCCCAAGATCACACAGCGTTGGAGCTGGTATTGGAACCGCAACAGACACTCGGCTCCAGAGTTTTAGCGGGGAAAGGGTGGGCCAGGGGTCTTTCCACCCGCCCCAGGATACCCGGGCCCTTCCCGGAAGAGATCCCCAGGGGCAAACGCATCTGGAAAGGGGCAGGTTTGGAAAAGGCCGGGGCGTGGCTTGGTGGCGTGCAGGGAGCCGGGCTGGTCTCAACGCGCCCTCTCTCCGCAGACGTGTCCGAGTACAGCTGCCGCGAGCTGCACTTCACCCGCTACGTGACGGACGGGCCCTGCCGCAGCGCCAAGCCGGTCACCGAGCTGGTGTGCTCGGGCCAGTGCGGCCCGGCGCGCCTGCTGCCCAACGCCATCGGCCGCGGCAAGTGGTGGCGCCCGAGCGGGCCCGACTTCCGCTGCATCCCCGACCGCTACCGCGCGCAGCGGGTGCAGCTGCTGTGCCCCGGGGGCGCGGCGCCGCGCGCGCGCAAAGTGCGCCTGGTGGCCTCCTGCAAGTGCAAGCGCCTCACCCGCTCCCACAACCAGTCCGAGCTCAAGGACTTCGGGCCCGAGGCCGCGCGGCCGCAGAAGGGCCGAAAGCCGCGGCCCCGCGCCCGGGGCGCCAAAGCCAACCAGGCCGAGCTGGAGAACGCCTATTAGAGGCCGCCCGCCGCGCCGCGCGCCCCGGCCCGCGCCCCGGCCCAGGCGCCCGGGGTTCTGCCCTCTGCGCGCGGTCCGATCGTTTGTATCTCATTGTAAATGTCTGCAACCCCGGGCGGGGGGCTGAGACCTCCCGGGCTTCGGCAGGAGGTGGCCAGGCCCTGCGGATCCCGGGGCGGGGAGGGCCAGAAGAGCCCCCGCCCCCGCTGCCCCGCGTCCGAGGGGGTCCCGCCGGGCAGGGGAGGGCGCTGAGAGTCACACACACCGAGCCACGCAGCCCCGCCCCCCCGGGGCCGCCCACCTTTGCTGGTCCCACTTCAGAGGGAGGCAGGAAAGCAAAGCCTTTCACCGCCCAGGGGTTCTAAGGGAGCGGTGGGGAATGAGAAGAGTCCAGGGACTGGTTAAGAAAGTTCGATAAGATTCCTCCCCCACTCCTCTGCCCCTCATAAAGCCTTTAGTGCCTTGTTGTGCCAAGAACACAGGACTGGGGTCCGTAGATAGGGTTCTCAGTCCGGACTCTGCCACTAACTTGCTGGATGACCTTGGACCACACTCTTCTCTTTCTGTCCCGAGTCTGTCCTCTATTTCCTCTTTGGAAAATGAAGGTGGGGCTGGGATTTGTATCTCGAGGAATCTACTGTCACATGATTACAAGGCCTTGGGTGCCTTTTGGATGGGCAAAGGAGAGAGAGAGAGGTTGGATTGGATTACTGCCATGATCACCTCCAGAATTCAGAGTTGTAATCCTCTGATCTGACAACCAAAGATGAAAAACAAGTGTGGTGGTGGTGCTGGGGGGTGAGTCTTTTTTATGGCTGACAAAATCCTGGAAGAAGCTGTGTTCTTTCCAGCCTGGCCTCCCCAGATGTTTCCCTACCTCCACCCCTCCACCTCAAAGGATGCAGAAACAAATCCACCAATTGGGATAGAGAAGGAGAAGGTCACAAGGCTGGCGGGGGAGGGGAGGCTGGGGGGGGGGAGTAGAGCACGGACAGAAATCACCCCCCTATTCTGAAAGAACAGCACCCCCCACCACGGCCATATTTTATAGTCACCTTCTGCAGAGAAGCTCAAGGTCCCAGGACACTGGGCTCACAGGCCCAAGGGAGCAGCCAGCACCCATTCGAAGACCAGCAGATCCCTTTGCAGGCACCTCCTCCTGCCTACCACTTACAGACACGATTCTGTCTAGAAGCTTCTTACTGCTGTTACCTGTGACGGCGCACCTTACGTTAAAATACTACTACTTGGGGAAAAATTACAAGTGCTGTACATATGCTGAGAAAACCGCAAGACCAGTTAGCTGTCATCCAAGAATCTTTCTGAGAGTCATTTCCAGACACCTCTTACTTTCTGTGTAGTTTTTAATTGTTAAAAGAAAAAAGAAACTTTTTTTTTTTTTTTTAAACAGAAGCACATACCACGTGAAAGCCTGCCGGGCTGGCCATTTTTTGCAATCCTTTCATGTGGGATTTGTCCACAAGAATGAAAGTCGTGGTTCTTAAAAAGAGTTAAGTTACATATTTATTTTCTCACTTAAGTTATTTATGCAAAAGTTTTTTCTTGTAGAGAAATGACAACGTTAATATTGCTTTATGAAATACCAGTCTGTTCTTTCCGAGTCCAGAGGCATTGTTAATAAAGACAATGAATCATTTCCGAGAGGATGTGGTCTCATTTTGTCAACCACACACAGTCATTCTGTCAAAGTTAACGTCCTTCTCTTGGTCACTAGGACCTCGACCTCGGAGGCACCTTTGACTGGGCCGCGGGGGCCCTTGTGGCAATTATGTCCTCCCTTTGAAAAGTCCCGTCTGTCCCTTCCCTTCCAAACCTAGACCTCATTCCTTCGCCGCGGCTGTTGTCATAACTTCAGCCTGGTCTCCCTCAAGCAGCCAGCCCTCCACACTGTCTTCCAGAAACACCGTTCTCATCGTGCCACACCCCTGCTCGCAATCCTTCCACAGCTCCTCCTTGCCCAGGATTGAGTTCTGGCTTCTCACCCTGACGCGAGGGGCCTTCCCCTGCTTGCTTCCCAGCCCCACCCCCACCCCACTCTACCAAACTTCCTTCCTGATGCCCAAGGGGCCACGCTCTCCTGCTACACTCGTCCCTGCCTTAGTTTACCCCCATGCCTACAGACCACCCCCAACGACTCCTGCTCTTGCTTTAGGGTTCACGTTCCTTGTCACCTCGGAGCCTGAACCTTCCAGGGATGTTGCAATCCCTGCTGAGCTCTCCCCAGATGCCCCAGCCCCTTTGTCCGTGCCACGACCTTGGTTTCTGATTCTGCGTCTTCCATTCAATATTCGTTCGTGGATCGTGTGTCTCACCTGGCCAAGCCCTGCTCAGTGCTGAGACCGACACAAGCCACGTACAACTCAGTTCCAGCTCCCAGGCGGCTCCGTCAAGTGTTTTCCCAAAAGTGAATTGTATGCCTCCCCGGTGAAAATGTAAGATCACGAACAGGGACAATGTCTTGTCCTTCTCTCGGTCTTGTCTCACCAAGGTGTCTCACGGCTGACACGCAAGAAATACTCTTCAATCGCCACAGGGAGAGATGAGTCAAAGCTTTGAATCCAGTCCAGCCCCTCTTGGGGTAACTCCACCCCAAAGCCCTCCCCAGCCCCGAAGGCTTTTCACTTTAACTCCCAATGAATCCTCCTAAATTCCTTATCATCACCGGCAAGTTTCTGATAGTTGTCAGTGGGTGTTGTGTCTCTAGGCCCCCAGGAGGCCCCAGCGAGAGCCTTCAGGGAATCCACGCACCGAGAGGAGTGTCTCAGAGCTGGGAATGAGAACAGGTAGGAAATGGATACATGGCCCAGCCCCCAGAGGCCATGTGGTACAAAGGTTGGGGACATGGGCTCTGGAGCCAGGCTTGTGTTTGGATCTAAGGAAACTGGGGCACCCAGGGGTTAAATGTTCGCCCACAGCCCGATGTGGGATCAGTTCCTGTTCTGACGCTCACTCGAGCTGCTCAGAACCTGGTGGGCACGTGGGCAAGTCATCAGGTCACATTGTCTGTACAGAGTGTCAGGGGATCAAGCGCAGGAGTAATTCACTTTGTGGTAGGAATGAGGGGAAACTCTTCGGGAAGGTTTCACAGAGGTGGGTGTTGCTTAGAAGTTCGCCTGGTGGAGAAGGTGGCACAGGGTTCTAAGCAGGGGGTGTGGCGCAAGCAAAGGCCCTGGGGCTGAATGTGCACGGCTGTGTTCGTGGGGGCATGAGGCTCGATCGGCCACATTCCTCAACATGTACTGAGTCCTCGCCAGGTGCCAGGCAGCATAGGGGGGTGGGGAACTGGGCATCCCAAACAATGCCCAACCCCAGGTACACCTAGGGTCTACTTTCTGGGACCCCGAGACCCAGGAGGGATCAGCCCAGGCTATAATCCCATTACCACGAGGGGAAAAAAACCCAAAGCCTAAATTGTAGGTCGGGCTAGGGGTTATTTATGGAAAGTTATATTCTACCTACATGGGGTCTATGAGCCTGGCGCCGATCAGAAACAGAACAGACAACAAGCTCAGCTGGGAGGGGTGGCATTCTGCTGTGGGGAGCTCATGTTCTGGTGGCTCAGCCAGACGTGGGGTTTGTATTAATAGTCTTGAGAGTCAGACAGACAGAGGAGCAGAGAGAAACAGGTTTCTCTCTCTCTCTCTTATACACACACACACACACACTCCATCAGGCCCTACCTATACCCCCAAGTACAAATCAAGCCACCTTTGCACAAGGAGGTAGAGTGAAAGAAATTCAAAGAAGCCACAGGAACCCAAACTTTCCTGCCCACTCCCCCCACCTCGTTCCTGGAGTGCATCCTCTGCCTTCTCCCTTGTCCAAGGGCAGGCGAAAGCTCAGGCTTCCGGCAGCTCTGACCAGGGGTTGAAGTTCCTTTCATTGCTAGAGGGACAGGGAGCAGGAAGATTGTCACTCTTAATTCTTGCAACCAGGCGCCTGATTTGCCCAGACACTGACACCTATTGGCCCAGAGAAATTATTAACAGCTCCCACTTTTACTCTCAAAAATATCCTATTCAAGCAATAAATTACATGGTTATTACAGCTGCAAGTATAAGAGATAGAGCTTTCTGTGGAATGGCTGGGACTCAGATGCTGACCCCTCCGGGATGCTCCCTGCATGCCCCCTCAAGGCCTGTTCATCCTTCAGGTCTCAGCCAAGTGTCACTTCCCCTGACCAACCAAACCATGCTTTATCTTTCATGAGCAAGGCCCCATTCCTCCAGAGATCTCACCTTCGTAGTGATGCAATGCTAGATTCATTCACGTAAGTGTTTGATGAATCTCTCCCCTCGCCCTGACTCTAAGACCCAGGAAAACAGGGACTTTTGGTCTATCACCACTCACCAGGGCACCCCCAGTACTCAGCATACAGCAGGTGCCTAAGTCGCATTGTGGTCGCATCGTTGTTCAATGTATTCAGGATTTCTTCTCCTATGAGTTTAGGTGGATAGAATGGACTGGGATGCATGGACGATGGTGGGAAGAGGGAGGGGAATATCTGGCTTCTAACAAAAGAAGCTGTTCTCCTGGGTCCTTGTAGATTGGGTCTCTGAGTTTAAGACACAGCTCCTACCCTCAAGCAGTTTGTAATCTGGCTGGGGAGTCACGTGGAAAATACCACTGTGGAGTATGTGATCATTTGCCACCAGGGTGGTGGAGACCTGGGGGGGGGGTGGGGCTTCTGGGGAACAAGGTAGTGGTGGGGTCCCGCTGAGCTGAGCTTTGCAGGCTGCCAGGATGAGGAGGGGCAGTGGAGGAAAAGGAGCAAGGGGCGGTGCACACCAGGTGGGCTGGGGCGATGCTGGCCTGGGACCTGGCACATAGCTGGCTCTCCCTATGCAAGTTTATTACACAAAGAAGCAGAAGCCAGGAAGGAGAGAGGAGTGGGGGTGGGGCGGAGTCAGATACTGTGGATCAGGGCGGTGGGGAGGAGGCATCCAGTAGCAAGAAGAAAGAGGCTGAGTTCCTACAATGGCAGCGCTGACTCCTATGGGAAAGGCAAGAAGCTGGGTCCTGGGTGCTAAAGGATGCCCCGAATGACCTTCTATTCTCTGTGACCTGGCAGCCCTGCCTTTCTTACAATTTTCCCTCCAGACCCAATTCCCAACTTCCCTACAATCATCTGAGGTGCCTGAGCCTGGATCCTGCCCACAGAGAAGGCCCACGCTGGTGGGGGGCAGCTGCAGGTGGGAGAGAGGTACCCATGAAGAAGGGTGGGCAACGGACACGAGGAGAGGAGCCACGGACCTCACCTGCCTGACAGCTTCCTGAGGGCTGATGCTGCCAGCAGGTTTAAGATGGAGACAGGAGAGATGGGGGCAGGAGAGGAAGTCGGGGAAAGGAGAAGGTAGGCATGGAGAGGAAACGAGGGGTGCTCAATTCATTCGTCCCACTAATACAGACAGAATGTCCGCTCTGTGTCTGGCACCGCCCTAGGCTCTGGGCATGTGGCTGTGATAATGGGGCCTCATGAAGCTCATGGTCTAGGACCCACAGGGAGATGGATGCTGGGTAACAAAGAAATGCACAGCATAATGTCCAGGAATGAAAAGTTCTGGGGAAAAAAATACAGCTGGTAAGCAGATAGAGAGCCTTGGAGGTGGCCAGGCCGGGCCTCTCTGAGGAAGTGGCACTTGAGCTGAGACCTAAATGCAGGGAGGGAGTGAACCACAGAGGGACCCGGGGGACGCATGTGCTAGAGAGGGGACAACAAGTGCAAAGACTCTGACAGTATGTAGGGGGTGGTGAAGGGACACCACTAATTGCCTTGGGTGCCTTTCAGGCGTCTCCAGGCCAAGCCTATTAACCCCTGATCTGGAAACCAGCATGATAATGATAATTATAGTGGGGAGGTGTGTGTGTATGTGTGCGCGCGCGCGTGTGTGTGTGCACGTGTAAAAGAGAGTGAGTCTCTCTTTGCATGTTCTCCTGGCTCTGTGTATTAAAGACCAAGTGATGGTCCCCAGAGAAGAATGATTTGCATATTATTAATTATGTAGCTATGGATGCCTTTGTTCTTAGAAAGCATGATAGGTTTGTTTAAATAAGGCTGTGGGCATCGGGCAGATATATTCCTTCTAGGATACACCTAAGTCATGAAATTCATATGTAATGGCAGAAAAGTCACAGTTTTCCTTTACTGGATGCCCACAAAATCCAGGCTGGGGTGGAAGCAAGGATTAGCTTGGCCCAGGAAAGCACAAACATAAATGCATCGATTCTTCTTTCCTGCCACGGCTCTAGCCCAGACACATAAATATATGTAGATGCACATACATGTTTATTGTATTCCCACTAGGTCAGGGGATGGAGATCTGAATGGTAAGTAGTTGTCTAAAAATGAATTCCTTCTGGAAAGATTCATTCTTACTTCTCTGAACTGTATAAGAACATTCCCATCAGGGAGCACACTCGAGTCACAGAATCCACTGCAAATCCCTTTCCAGAAGATTCTCTTTCACCCTGCTCCTCGGTTTTGCACATGCAGTCACACGTGTATGCATGCACACACACACACACACACACATCTCTACTTTGAGCATACAATGTCAAACGTTCCCAGGTATTCTAAGAGCCTCCTGTCTCTGCCCCTTGGTTAGCAGGTGTCCAGGAACAGTACTGGCATCCAGGGACTGTGAACCATGCTTCACGTCAGATCCAAACAGTGGCCAGGTCTGGACGAGACCGAGTCCCACATCTTCCAGGGACACCAGACAAGAGGCCAGAACTGCACATCAGCTCTGCCCAGAGGCTAAAAGCGGCTCAAGAAGGTGGGGTGAAAAGATTTCCTTGTGCATTGCCCTTGGGGGCTCCCCAGATCTGCCCCCAGCTCTCCTCCAATCAGGAGGCAACAAGGCTGGCTTGGCTGCCTTCTCAGTCTCTCCTGTTTCCTCCTCGACAGCACCACCAGATGGATCTTTGGTTTTTTAAAAAACAAAGTTCAAGTTTTTTTAAATGCCAGGGAATTTACTGTTTTAGCATTTTTGCTCCATTATTTCTTTTCTCATAAACACAAATAGAACATTCTAGATAAATTTCTCTTCGTATTTCTCCCCTTCCTCATGCCTTTCCCTCTCTCTCCAGAAGCAACAATCCATGTTTCTATGCTTATCTACATATATATTATTTATAATGATATACAGACATGTGGTTTTAAATTTTACATGCATTTTACCATGCCATACATATTCTGAAACTCACCTTTTTTCTACTCAAAATCATGCTTTAAAAAAAAAAAGAATTTATTTTTATTTATTTGAGAGAGAGCAAGAGATATCACAGGGGAGAAGAAGAGGCAGAAGCAGACTCCCCGCTGAGCAGGGACCCCAGGATCATGACCTGAGCCGAAGGTAGATGCTTAACGGACTGAGCCACCCAGGCGCCCCTCAAAGTTATGCTTTTAAGATCTGGTCATGCTGGATCATTTTAACTCTTGAGCCTTATTACATTTTATGATTACACCACTACTTGTTCATTTTTCTACCACTGGACGTTTATTTCGTTTTCGGGGTTTTCACTATCATAAGCAATGCTGTAAAGAAGTTGCCTGCCTTAGTTTCCTGATATGATGTACGGTAGAGTTTTTTTCAAGACAGAAAGGAGTGAGTGTTCTAATACAAAAATCTAATCATATCACTTCCCTGCTCAAGATTCCTCCTCAGCTCCCTATTACCTAAAGGATAAACCCTAAACACCTTAGCTCACAAAGGTGTGATGTGGTTCCTGCCTACCTGTCCCGTCACACAGTCGACCACTGACCTCCTTAGCACTTTATTCCCTGCAATAGTGTATTTCTTTTAATTTCCAAAGAGTCCAAGTAGTTTCGAAGCCTCTGTGCTTTTGCACCTGCTGTTCATTCCATCTAGGACGCCCTCTCTCCACTTCTCTGGTATGGAAAGTCCTCTTCATTTCCAAGTCAAGTCAAACGCTACCTCCTCCGTGGGGGCAGACCCCTGTGCCGAGTGCATACTGCATCATAGCGTCTGCCACATGGGCTGAACTTGGCTGCCTCCCCTCCAGATTGAGTCTCTTGAGGGCAGGGCCCCAGCTTTTGCACATCTGTAGCCCCAGTGCCTTTGCACAGGCCGGGCCAATCCGTGCTCGGTAAATATTTGTTGAATTAGTAGGCGTTGGGTCGGTGAAGCATGGTTTGAGCAGCAGGAATGAAAAGTCCAGCTTCCTTGGAGCTCGGCAGCAAGCAAGAGCTCTGGAACAACCTTTTCAAAAGTTTCCTTCCATTTGAGTCCCTCTGAGCTTTGTCGCATTGTTGCGGGGAGCAGGGCCGCTCCCAAGAAACCAAGTCCCTGGCTGTTTACCTAGGATGTTACCAAGCGCCCAAATTACAGATATCTCTATCACTTGGCCAACAATTTGGTGTTGCGGTGTTAAGTTATTTCTATGTCTGAAGAAAACAGCTCAACTCTGACGAAAGAAATAAATGATATCATTTTTCATTCAGGCAACCAGATTCCTCGGTACAAAAGGCTCCCTGGGGAGGAGCGCCCGGACAGTGTGTCTCCTCCGAGGCTATTTACATCTGTCAGCTTCTCTAATCTCTGGCCTTCCTTCCTCTGCCTGTTTCCTTCCCTTTACACAGAGGCCCATGTTGAGCCCCGGGCTTGCAAGGAGGGCGGTGAGCCAGCATCCTCACGTATGTGCTGGGGGCGCGTGGGGGTGAGGTTTTGGCCAGTGGCATTTGGGTTTTTTCTTTTTTCTTAGAAACCAGTCTCAATTTAAGATAATGACTCTCCTTATTTGCCAGTGATCGCTATTTGTGGGGACTTATTTTTCCCTGGTCAGCTTGGCTAAGAGAAGTTGAATTTATTTATTTATTTATTTTATTCTTATGTTAATCCCCATACATTACATCATTAGTTTTAGATGAAGTGTTCCATGATTCATTGTTTGTGCATAACACCCAGTGCTCCATGCAGAATGTGTCCTCCTCAATACCCACCACCAGGCTAACCCAGCCTCCCACCCCCCCCCCCCAGAACCCTGTTTGTTTTTCAGAGTCCATCGTCTCTCATGGTTCATAAGAGAAGTTGAAATTTAAAAGGAAACTTTTCTAAAACTGTTGCTGGACAGTTTGCAGGGCACCGAGGGGCGTGTTCTGGGTCACCTGTTTCGGGAGAGCCTGAGTGCCCCCTCTTCTCAGCAGACTCCCGAGCCTGTTATGACGGAGGGAAATCGGGAAGAATGTCCTTGAAACCTGGGGTGACAAGGGCCCCGAGGCACCATTTGATCCAGACTTTACTAAAATATTCCAAGCCCTGCACAGTCAGCCCCCACCTCCTCTCCAGCCCATCTCCCTCTGTCGGTGTCCCCAGCCCCCACCCAGCCTTGGCCCCCCTCCACCCACACTGCCTCTCTTTCCATTCCTCGAAAGCATCACCCCTGGTAGGGTGACGCTATTCCCACCTCCTGGAACCCTCTTCCTGAATTCTCTGCCTTCCAATCTCAGCTCAGATGTCACCTCCTCAGAGGCCTGACCTCTCCCCCTCTGAAACAGGACCCCGCTGTTCTCTTTCCCAACCCTTATCATGATTTGTCATTTTGTATTAGTGTCCCCTGCTACTACTGTTAACCCACCACGGCAGGTGTCACTGAAATACTGCATCCCGAACACTTTCGAGCCTCTGTCGGCCCACATGGCCCTCCTCCTGGAGCAGGGGTGAGAGACCCCAGACCTGGAAAAATGTTTTGAACTTTTCTACTTCTCATTCTTAGTCTCTTCGTGCACGAGATGCTTCCCTTCCCTCAATCACCTTATTTTGCCTTTTCTTCTGATAGTCACGTCTTCACTAGAGACTTCATTTTATCGACGATACTGTTCACACTGCAGCTTCTGCTCTCTGGGCGGACCAGTTGGGCACCTGCAACCCTTCAGGGACTCCAGCCAGATGCCTGGGGTCCCCCATGACTCCTCCTGCCCCCCTCATCCCCTGCATCCAACCCACCGATCACCACGTACGTACATGGTTTCTTCCTCCTTCCAGCTGTCTAATGTCCCTCTGACCCCCTCATTTCTCTCCAGTGCCACCCCCTGGTTCAGCCACCTTTCCCTTGTCCTGGCTTCTGAGGTTCTCTGGCTTCTGGGCTCACCTCCTCCAAGCCAGTTCCTCAGAGGAGCAGAATCTGGTTCTGCCCCTCCTCTGCTTAACACTCTGGCCCCAGAGTGGTGAGCCCTCACCTCAGCCAGGCCCTGGGCCAGACCTGATCAGACCTCCCAGCTTTCCAGCTCCTTGTCTTCCCACTGCCTGGCAACCTCCCAGGTGCCTCAGTGGGCCCCATTCAGTTCCCCGCAGCCCCAGCTCCCCCCTACCTCATTTGAGTTTAGAGGCCCCTGAGGGGAAAAGGAGCCCTAGACGACCTGTTGTCTGATCTTGTCTTCGAGCAGGCCTGACGGCTTTCCAGAAGTACAAACCAGAGCAAAGCCCCCAGGACTTCTGGAGAGGACCTGCAGCTGAGGAAGCCCCTCCACTGAAAGCCACCTCCTCTTCCTCCTGGAGGGTGGCCCGAAAGAGGGCACAGCTCTCCTAACACGTGAGGGTGAGGGGGCCCTCGCCTTCTGCAGCCCTGGATATTAAGATATCTGCCCCAGGTGAGCTGCGTGTGTGTCGGCGGGGAGGGAGATGCTTACAGAGATGCTCCTAAAAAGGGATTCATGATAAGGACTGAAAAGGGTCCAGCCAGGGCAGCAACGTATATGGGAATAAAGGAATTATTATAGGCATGAGACTTTACCCAAATGTGGGGCGAGCTGAAATCAGTGAGGTTTCTGAAAGGAGATTGGGGCAATCAGGGAAAGTCTTGCCACGGGCCACAAGTTGGAGCTTGCAGAGAAATTTGAGAAGCCAAGCACGTCCAGCTGCCCAAGGGGGCGGGAGGGCAGTCGATGGAGAGGCTGTGGAAGCCGTTGCTCAGCAAGGCCTGTGGGTGGGACGGGGCCCAGAGGAGGGGAAGGACGAGCTGGCACGGGGTGGTGGGGGGACACCCCGCCTCTGTCTCTGGCAGTACCCGCCGGAGACAACCCTCAGAGTCGGGGTGCTGCCTCTCTTCTCTTTTCCAAACCTCCCGGAAGTTCCTCTTCTGAGCAACTCTGCCCCGGATCCCTATGGAGAAGGGGGTTCTGGGAAGCTTAACGGAACCAGTGCGCAGAGCTGCCCCCACCCAGCCCCCCAGCCTCCTCTGCTCGCCCCCCTCCCTGTGCCCTGGCCCTGAGCGATTTACACTTTCCCAGCGTGTCCCCCGCGCTGTGCCCTGGATCCAGAACACCCTTGCTCCCTTCTTTAGCTGGTCACCTCTACTTCCCCTTCGGGATGTGGTCCCGAGACCTCTTCCCCCAGAGGTCTTTCCTCTCTCTGAGTCCCACTCTCTCTTGTGCTCCCAGAGGACTTGGTACAAACCCGTAATGCAGCTCCCATTGCTTGCTGCATCTTCCACAGCCCCAGATCTCAGAGTGTCTTGGGGACCAGGAGTGCCTGCTGGCTCAGGGTGTGGGGCCTCGGCCAGGGAGCCAGGCTCCCTCAGCCCAGAAGCCACTCAACCTCTGTCCTCCAGAATGACCTGGGGAGCTTGCTAAAAATTCAGGTTCCTAGTCCTCACCTCCCTGAGATTCTGATCCGGTGGCTCTGGAGATGAGCCCGGGAATCTGCATTTTTTGCCAAACGCCTTGAGTGATCCTGATGCGGGCAGTCCACCATAGCAGGTTGACTCTGACTGGGCTGAATCTGCTTTTTATAGTTTGAGTTGGATTCTTTAATAGAAGAAACTTCTGTTTCTTCTAACAGAAAAATCAATGGCTTTTACATAGTTTATTAATAACAATTACTATAAAAAATATTTGTAAGTTCCTATAGGTCATCTTTTGCTTGCACTGAAAGCCCTCAAGGGGCTTTTAAATCCTATGGGGTTTAAATGTTCCCACATTCCCTAAAGGGTTGAAGGCGGGCCGCCAGGGAGAAGGCAGTGGGCCCATAAGTGTAGAGATGAGGTGTGGAGCCCTGCCAGGAGCCTGGCCTGGACACAGAGGCCCAGCAACGCCTTGGCCCCAAGAAAGTCTCCTTGCCTTCCCGGGAATGCTGCGAAGAGCTGAGGGGATGGCGGGGGGCTCAGGCCCATGCGTGGGGTGCCGCCGCGGTCCATGTTCTGAGGACCTCCCCTGCAGGTCTCCCGAGGAGTTAGAGCAGGATGGAGATTCCTTCCAGCACATCAGTGAGGAAGACACTTTCCTGGAGGGACCTTGGGCCTGATTGGCTGGAGAAGTGGGCATGTGTCGGGTGGGGGTGACCCGCCTCAAGGCTGCTTTAGATTGACCGCGAAGGAGCTGGAACTGGGACAGGAACCAGAGCATGCTGGCTTCCACACAGCCGCGCCTTGCCAGTTTCAAAGTCTGCCCCTAATCCCTGCCTGGTCCCCCAAGGAAGGTGGCTCAGGGCCCCAGGAGAGGGAGAGAGAGACCCTCAGCTGTGTTGTGGGAATTTGGCGTGCCCTGGGCTTCTCCCAACGGGTCTGAGGGCTGCTGGACGAGATAGGGACTCAGTTATCCCTGATTTGTGCCATTATTTTATTTTAAAATACTGAACAAAGAAACCCAGCCACAATTCCACCTCTCTCAGTCAACACAAGCACGGCTTGCATTTAGGTGTAACCCCTTCTGGTCTTGCTTCCTGCGCGTGCATGCATGCGTGTGTGTGCGTGCATGCATGCGTGTGTGTGTGTGTGCGTGTGTGTGCGCACGCATGTGTTACAGGTCCACAAAGTGATGTCTTCGGCATAGTAACAAAAGCATTTTTCATTTTGCTGCAGAGGCTTCATAACCATTATTCCTAACAGCTGCCTGGGCCATTGAGCTGACGGGCCATGGTTTCCTTAAGGGTTGGCCTTGGGACTCGAGCCCCAAGTCCTGGTGCTCTCAATCCTGTCCCTTCCTCCCTGACCTCTTCCTGAGTCCTCACAGCCGCAGACTTTGTGCTTTGTGTCCCGGTTTGTACATTGCACTCACCCGTCAGATCTGACAACTTAGAGGATGCCTTCTCGAAGATTGGAAAAACCTGATTTACCTACCATTTTTGAGACTCTTGGTGTATCATGAAATGAAGGGATGCCAAAAGAGGGTTATAAAGATCTGCCAGCTATTTTAATATTTACATTGAACAGCTGGATACTCTTATTAGACAATAATGTGGTAAAATACAATTATGAAACTCACAAGAAAAGTACAAATTCATAAGGCAGCGCAGGTGGTTCTGACTCTCCGGGGGTACTAACACGATCAAAGCCAAGCGACAAATGTCCTCTTTGGATCTTGTCAGACTCGCAGTCTAGGACTAAGCATGCGAATGCATTTGAAAAGAACGGTAGAAGGCTAAATGTGAGACCCATTGAAATATTAGACCTGGACCCATGGCCCTCCAGACAACCGGCCCGCCCACCGCCTGCCATAACCAATTAAAAAGAACAAGTGATCCAGAACGCTTCTCTAATACGGCTCTTGGGCCTTGTCCTGCCATCCTCAGATCTGATGCCTTGCTGCTTAGAGTAGCTCCCTGCTTCAACCCCAGCCCCTGGGATCCTGCCCTGGTCGTGCACTTGGCTGTGCAAGAGGACATTTGTAACATCAGATGGTTTGTAATATTTTCATTATTGTAAATATAGTGGATGGGACTCTCTGGCCCTGTCAGCCTCTTTCCCTTCTCTATCCTCATCCCTGCTGGAGAGGGAGTCTTGGAACATCATAAATCATTAGAGTGGCACATTGAGGATCTACCCTAACCAGAAAGAAGCTGATTACAGTACGTATTCCCCACTCAGGCTGGGGGGATGCAAGGCAGGTGGTTGTGCCAACGCGGACATTGAACATCTTTGCCCAAATTGATTTGTCTGTATTTAGGATTATCTCTTTTCCCAGGAGGGGAATATTTCTGTGGCTCCTGATGTCTATTGCCTGATTGCTCTCCAGAAGATAGGTACCGCTTTGTAATCCCGTGACCCACACAGGCTGAAAGAGGGTGCTCTTTCTGACATTTATTAATATGCAATAACTAAATATTTAATAGCAAACAGAACAGAAAATCCCTCAGGCTGTGGAGCAGCAGTGCTCTTGTTGGAGAGAGAACCTCCAGATGTTTAACCCCTGGGGCCACTTCGAATACATTTACACAGGATTTAAGGATCATTAGTAGATGTTGCCGAACTGAATCCGTAAGTGAGTATCACACAGGCCGTCTGCAGGTCGTACAGCCAGGGCAGATGGGGTGTGGTTCTCAGAAATCCCGCAAGGCCTTGACATTGCAGTGTGATGCAGGAATCACTGCTCTTCCCCATTGATGACTCCCTCCAGATCCAAATGCCTGGGGGACAAGCCTGATTGCTCTGGCTGGGTGGTGGAAAAATTTTTAATTGTAGTAAGACACTCACCACATAAAATTCATCAGCTTCACCGTTTTTACACATACAGTTCAATGGTATTAAGTACGTTCAGGTTGCTGTACCACCATACTCACTGTCCTTCTCCAGAACTCTTTTCATCTTGCAAAACTGAGACTCTAGATCTATTAAACAATAACGTCCCATATCCCCATTCCCCTGGCCCCATCCTTCTACTTCTGTCTCTATGAATTCAACTACTCTAGGGACCTCACATGAGTAGAATCATACAGTATTTGCCCTTTTGTGGCTGGTTTATTTCACTTAATGTACTGTCTTCAAGGTGAATGCATATTGTAGCATGTGTGAGAATTTCCTTCCTTTTTAAGGCTGAATAATACTCCGTTGTATACCGCATTTTGTTTACCCATTCACTGGTCATTCATTTTGTTTGTCTATTTATTTTGTTTACCCATTCTGAAGATTGTCTTTTTGACTTTGTTCATGTGTCCTATGATTCACATCAGCTTTTAATCGTGATGTAGTCCAATTGACCTATTTTTCTCTTGTCATGTGTGTTTTGGGCATCATATCCAAAAAACTCATTGCCAAATCCAGTCATGAAGCTTTTCCTCTGTGTTTTCTTCTAAGAGTTTTATAGTGTTAGTTCTTACTAAACTGTAGTTTAAGTCTTTGATCCATTTTGCGTCAATCTTTGTGTATGGTTTAATGTAAGAGTCAAACTCCATTCTTTTGCACGTGGGTATCCGATTTTCCCAACACCATTTGTTGAAAAGATTGTTCTTTCGTCATTGAATGGTCCCGCTCCCTCATCAAAAATCGTGTGACCATGTAAATGAGAGTTTATTTCTGGGCTCTCTATTTTATGCCATTGCTCTATATGTCTGACTTACACCAGTACCGCATTGTTGGATTACGGTAGCTTTGTAGTAAGTTTGGAAATCAGCAAATGTGAAACCTCCAACTCTGTTCTTCTTTCTCGAAATTATTTTGGCTATTCAAAATCATTTGGGAGGGGCGCCTGGGTGGCTCAGTCGGTTAAGCGTCTGCCTTCGGCTCAGGTCATGATCCCAGAGTCCTGAGATTGAGCCCCACATCGGGCTCTCTGCTCAGCAGGGAGCCCGCTTCTCCCTCTGCCTGCCACTCCCCTTGCTCTCTCTCTCTCTGTCAAATAAATAAATAAAATCTTTAAATAAATAAATAAATAAACAAAATCATTTGGGAGATCCATATAAATTTTAAGATGGATTGTTCTCTTTTGTCAAAAAACAAAAAAAGCATTGGAATTTTGATAAGGATTGCACTGACTCTGTAGATTTGCTTTGGGTGATATTACATCTTAATGATAATAAGTCTTGTGATCTCTGAATACAAGATGTCTTTTTATTGGTGTCTTCTTTAGTTTCTTTCAGCCGTGTTTTGTAGTTTTCAGTGTACAAGTCTTTCACCTCCTTGGTTAAGTTTATTCCTAAGTATTTTATTCTTTTTGAGAAGGGTGCCAAGACCATTTCATGGGAAAAGAATAGTCTTTGTAACAATTGATGCTGGGACAACTAAATAGCCACGTGCAAAAGAATGAATTCGGAGCCCTACCTCATACCATATACAAAAATTAACTAGAAAATTGATCAAAGACGTAAATGTAAGAGTTAAAAGTATCGGGGCACCTGGGTGACGCAGTCGGTTAAGCATCTGCCTTCGGCTCAGGTCATGATCTCAGGGTCCTGGGATAGAGCCCCATGTCAGGCTCTCTGCTCGGCAGGGAGCCTGCTTCTCCCTCTCCCTCTGCCTGCTGCTCCCCCTGCTTGTGCCCGCTCTCGCTCTCTGTCAAATAAGTAAATAAAGTCTTAAAAATAAATAAATAAATTTCAATAAGTAAAAGAAAAAAAGAATGTCTATAAAATTTTTAGCCACGTGTATCAAAAGTCTTAAAAATGATTGTGGGTCAGCCAGGTTCATAGCCAGTTTAAGCAGGTAAAAATTAAGGATTTGAAGGAGCTGGCCAACTCCCCCACCCCCAGGGGGCCAGAGACCAAGTCCCCTGGGGGTAAGACTCCTGGCAAAAGCCCACTGCAGGCATCAGATCACACTGCAGGCTGGGCCCAGGACCCAGAAGCCAGGAACCTTGAAAGGTGGTAGCCCTCACTTGCTCCTTCCTGCTCCCCCCAGAGCAGACTCTGCCGGGTGCCTCCCCCTTCTCTGGCTCTCCTCTGAACCACTCTTGCTGGTGCATCTCAGCAGCGGAGCGCCGATCACAGCCTTGACCTTTAGCTTCAAGGAACTCTGAGAAAGTGAGTTTGGGTTTCTACCAGGGGGAGATGGAGCTCACAAGGTGGGAAATTGATCAAATATAGGAAGGTTATTCAAAAGGTGCCAAGCAGCCCAAAAGCATGAAAAACATTCTATAACATCATAGCTTTTGCCTCTGTAATTTCACTTCTAGGAACTGCTCCAATGACATCATCAGGGATAGGGAGCTGAGTAGATTCAAGGACGTTCCCTGGAATGCTCCCTATAATAGGGAAGACAAGAGGAGAGGAGGTAAGCAAATTGTGGTTCATACGCATGATGGAATGTTATGCAATTAGAAATCATATTATAGGAGAATTTTTTTAAATGACATGCGGAAATGCTTGCAATGTAATGCAGAGTGCAAACGGCAAGAGGTAAAGCAGCGCTCGTCAACCTTTACTACACACAGAATTCCCTCCTTAAAATGCAGATTCTGATTCTGTAGGATTGGGGCAGGGTCTGAGATTCTGCATTTTCAACAAGCCCCCAAGTGATGCCTCTGGGCTTGCTGGCACCAAGAGC
Organism: Neomonachus schauinslandi; assembly: GCF_002201575.2. Classification (NCBI taxonomy): domain Eukaryota; kingdom Metazoa; phylum Chordata; class Mammalia; order Carnivora; family Phocidae; genus Neomonachus; species Neomonachus schauinslandi. The sequence goes on along the minus strand of NC_058417.1, from coordinate 41,229,042 downwards.
AAAGTCTAGAGAGATAATCCCAGGTAGGTTCAAGCACGTGTGTGTGCATAGAAAAAAGACGGAGAAAACACGCCAAAATGTTAACATCAGTTATCTCTAGATCATGAAATTATGGGTGCTTTTTTTTTCTTCTTTATATGCCCATATTTTTCGAGTTTTCTCTGATGACCATTATTTAATACAAAGATTAAATAAAAAATGCAAAGAGCCTGCTGCTTCTGGGAGTGCAATTAAACCTCTTGATGAGCATCTCTCTCAAAATTTTTTCTCATCAAATTCGATGAGAAAGTATAGTTCGTGGAAAGAAACAGCTATAAGCCATCAAGGCCTAACACCGTCAGTAAGTCAAGGACACCCCCATGGGGCTCTTGGGATCAATGACAGACCTGGATGGACTGTTTGGACTGGCTGAGTTATCAAGAAATGAATGATGCTAGAAACAATGAAATACCGCATGGAAATGAATTTATAGCACCTTTTGTGTTTGTGGTTGGAATGACCTCGGGTGTGGTGAAGTCAGAATGTGTATTGGCAGCCACAAAATAGATTTAGGTTTTTGTCTTGCAAAACCCATCCAAACTTCGTGGCTCTACTCACTCGGCCCAGAGATTAAGTCATCTCCTCGGGTAGGGTTTCAGTGAAGGCTGAATCAGGTTCAGTGAGGGGGAGCATGCAGCGCTATGCCCAGCTTGCTGAGGATATTCAAGAAATGTCGAAATACAGTTTCCCAGAGCTTAGCTGTCGCTGGAAAGAAGCAGGCTGGAGAGCACAGGAAGCTTAAGAAAAGGGGATCCAGGTGTCCCATATACCCAAGGGGAAGCTGTAGCTTGATTTCTACTGCTACACCCCTTGTGTTTTTAATTTATTTTTGTGTGTGTGTGCGCAAGGGAGTGAGCGAGAGAGAGAGAGAGAGCATGAGCGGGGGAGAAGCAGGCTCTTGGCTGAGCAAGGAGTCCGATGTGGGGCTCCATCTCAGAACCCTGGGATCATGACCTGAGCCGAAGGCAGATGCTTAACCAACTGAGTCACCCAGGCACCCCAAGACCGTTGTGTTTTAAAGAGAAGGCTTGGGCTGGGTCTGCATCCAGGACTCTTAAATGAGCTTTGATGTCCGCAGAGTGTGAACCAGGAAGAAGCAACTGCCCTTCTGCTCCCAGAAGTGAGAATTTTGGGCAGCTTCTTGGCTGGACTACCCGAAGTGGTTCCAAGGCTACCAATGTATGTGGGCTGCCTTGTAGCTGCTCCTTATTTTTGGAAAGGAAGCATCTCGGGTAACCAGCATTTGCACACCCGCCTTGAGACTGGATGCCTGGGATTCAGGTAGAACTCTGGCCAGCCTCAGTCTCTGCTGGATTATTCTTCCAGAATCCCAGTTACTAATCCTGACAATCATCTTCTCATAAGCCTATGATTCCCAGCCACCAAGCAAATAAAGTTCAACTCTTGAATCAGGCATTCATGAATCTAGCATCACAATACTAAATGCAATTCAGCAGTACCTGGAATTAGTGTTAGACTCTGCTGGTTAAGGGCCCCAAGAAGACTGCCCTCACTTTGGACAGTAGCCGCAAGTTTGGGGGGGGGGGTCTGCAGGCCACCTGCACTTCTGACCACCTGGCTATAAATTTGGAGTTTCCCTCAACCCCTTCGTATTTGATAATTTGCTAGAATGACTCACAGAAGTCAGGAAAGCACTTTACTTACAATTACAGTTTTATTTTACAAAGGATGCAAATCAGGACAAGACAAATGAAGAGATTCAGGAGGGTCCGGCACACAGAGCTTCCATGTGCCCTCCCCATGGAATCAGGATGTGTCAATCTCCCAACACAGCGATGTGTTCATCAACCGGAAAACCCCAACCAAACTTGTTCTTACTCCCCAGAGTTTTTATTGGAGGTTCGTTCCATAGGCATTAATGATTGGATCATCGGCCACATGACTGAACTCAATCTACAGCCCCCTTCCCTCCCCGGAGGTCAGGCAGGGATCACATGGCTCAGAGCCCCAACCCTTTCAGATGACCAGCCCCTAACCCGAAACTATCAAGGGTCCCCATGAATCACCTTAGCAGAAACTCAGAGTGATCTCAGGGACCTACCAAGACTCCCATCACCAGGGCAATTCCAAGGGTTTAGCAGCTGCCTCCCATAAACCCAGGACAAAGACCAGACAAATTCTTTATTATACAAGTGGCAAACTACCTTTACCGGTGTGCGCGTCCCATGACCCCTCTCTGCGTGCTCTCGGCTCAGGTCAGAGAGCTTCTTGCCATTTTCTACATGGACCTGGGTTGTATCTCTCTCAAACTCTTATGTTGAAGGCCCAGGGTAGCTGCGGGGCCTTGGATACCCCCACTCAACCTCTCTGTGCCCATTTCCTCGTCTGGAAAATGAAAATGTGAAGAGCACCTCCTTCGTGGGGCCGTGGTTTGTGAGCTTTCAGAACAGGGCCCAGGGCCCAGTGGTGCTATACTTCGTCGCTGTTCCTGTGATTAACGTGCTCAGAGCCTGCTCTCCTTGGGAGCGGGGCTTCTGCTTTACAACCAGCCTTCTTAAAGGGCACCTCCTTTTTTGGGGCTTCAAACAGTTCAAATCCAGCAGCTTGGAACAGCTTTAGAGCAACTTTTAACCAGAGTTTCTCCAGGCAACCACCTGCATCAGAATCCCCCAGGGTGCTTTTAAAAACCACCCTTGATTCTTCTGCACACTGAAGTTTGAGAGTCCTGGTGTGGAACTCCAGGATAGGAATTTATTACCCGAACAAGGAGGGAGATCCCATGAGGCTGCCCCGTTCCATCGTCCCCTGCAAGGACAGCACTCCCCGCAGGGCCAGGAATGGAAGTCCTCCTGGGAGGATGTTCAGCAAGACCAGGGCCTTCTTTGGGGTCCTGTCACTGAGTGCCAGAGAAGGTCTTGTCTCAAGAACAGGGCTTGGGGCAGGGAGTGGGTGGGAGACAGGGAGACATTGACCATGTGGCTGGTGGCATTTATTCCTCAGGGGTCCCCTGAGCCCTCTGAGAATCGGATGAACGTCACAGGTCTTTCACACAGGGGGCCAGATACGAGCAGAGAGGTCTGTGATCATCTCCAGAAAGAGGAGAAGAAGCTGGAACCCCTGGTCAGACCGCGGTCCGACATGTCCCTCATTGGCCTCAGTATGAGCAGAGAATGGCAAAGCCAGAAAGAAGCCCAACCACCAAAGGTCATGAAAAGGACAGCTTGGTGTGAGCTCAGCCCCCATCCTGAGACCCCTCACCTGGGGTCAGGGAAGCTTCCAAGTCCTAGATCCTGCAAAGACCCCAGGCCCTGCTATTTAATGAATGTGAAGATTGTCCTTCCCTCCCTCTGAGACATTCCAGGCCTTTCTAGAGTCCACCTGGAACTGAAATTAGCTCCCCATGGAGATGGTGAGACTCCAGAACTAAAATAAACTTAAATAATATCCCAGAAAATTGTAAATTGTGTATTTAGGATTTGGAATGTACAAGGCCAGGCTTTCTCTTCCTCTATTATAGCTTTCACGAAAGGGAAACAAATAACAAAGCTCCCCCAGGATAAAGTTAGAGTCGACATATAGTTTACACCAAAAAATATACAGTTAGGTATCAATTTGGAATGTGTGTACTTCCAGTGTGAAATCCTCTCAATGACCACAAGCTCCTCAAAGCCAAAGCCAAGAGCAGGGGAGGCCTCTGTGTGGTCCGAATGCTCAGGGAGGGAGGGAAGTCGAATTTATTGAATGTTCACCATCTACCTGGCATGTAACTCACGCCACCTTACAACGTCTCTACAACGACCCTGTGAAATAGGTTTTATCAGCTTCATTTTACAGGTGGGGAAACTGAGTTTGGGGATGCACAAGTAAGTTGTCCAATGTCATGGGAATCAAACCATTAGCCTGCCGCCAACTTATCTAATGATTTATGTGCCTAATCACCTGCCTGCCTCTTTCAGTGTCCTAGCTTTCTTTCCCCTTTCGGTTATTCTAAAGACTGTATAAAAAGGATAAAACATAAAAAATATATTTTTAAAAATGTCCTGCCGATTATTTACCAAAACTGCTGGATCCCCCTGCTAGTGAGTAGCAGAGCTGGGCGTCACATCCAGCCTGTCTGATTCCCCTGCCCAGAGGAAGATAGGATTTCCCCTGGAATCCGAAATAGCTGGAGGTGGGGGTCAGAGGCGGAGGCTGAGTGTCTCCATCGGATCTCCCTCCCATCTGCCTGTCAAGGGCCAAGGGCTGAGGGTTCTGACGGAGGTGAGGGCGCCGTTCAGAGTCCTCCTCTGACTTAATTTCCTCTTCTGTTGGCTGCAGGTGCGCTACAGAGGATGCTCTAAGGCAGTGGTACCCAAATGCTGGGGTGTGAACCCTGTGTGTCAGAACCCGGGAGGAACTCAAAAATACAGGTGCCTGGCCTTCACTCTAGACTCACTGAATCCAAATCTCTCCAGGTGGGAGCCGAGCGTTTTGACCTGTTCTCCGGGTGCTTCTTCCACACCCCAAAGTCTGAAACCACTCTCCTGTAGTATCTCCAGGCAGTCTGGGCCTCCGACCTCAGCTCCAGATGCCACACCCCTGGCCTCTGGGACTCAAAATCACGGCATGGGTTAGGTGTCCCGGCTATTCCTGCCCGCATTTAACAGGTGACCAGTGTGACGTCCAGGGACTTGCAGAGGACTTAGAAGCCCCATCAGCCCCTCCCAGGAGAGGACGACCTCCTCTTGGGAAGACAGGGGTGGCCCCGCCGGATTAACAAGCACCTGCGGCTTCCCGGGGATTCATGCTGCTCCTTCAGAGGCAGCCAGTCTGAGGGTGCTGGCCCAGCTGTCCCTCCCAGAGCCAGCCCAGTTGATCATTTGTGCCTTGGCTTTTCTGATGACACTTGAGGGCCCTGCTTGGGCCTCTTTTCAGTCTGATGTCTCCCCTGCTGGGTGAACTTGGGAAGCTCACTTAACCTCTCTGGGCCTCAGGGTCCCCCTCCAAAATAGAAAGGATAATACTCACCTTAGGAGGATGTTATGAGAATGAAGTAACTCCCCGCCCACTCTCAGGATGCCCTACACTTCTCATTCAAGGCATGTGCATTAAATAATTATTTAATGTTTGTCTCTTGCTGGATGGGCCTGTGTCCATGTCCCAGAGTCTAAGTGCCAGGGCCTGGCCCTTAGTCGACGCTCAAAGACCCCTCGCTGAATAAATGAAAGGAGGATGGCCAGGGCCAGGAACGGAGTGTGTTGCCGGGCAGTCTCACTTCTCTTCCCTTACTTCCCTGAGATACTGCCAGGGCCCCCTCTCCAGAATATACATCCTTTTGTTACCAGCCATGCACGGCAACAGCTTCATTCACCCAAGTCCCCGAAAACAAGGGTCACCATCACACATTCGCTGGCCTGCTGGTGGGAGCAGATACGGCTTAACCAGTGGGTTGGCAGAAGCATGGACATGAGAGACCAGATAATCCCAGTAGGCCCAGATGGCACCCTGTCTCAGTTATCCGTGGCTGAGGGAGAAAAGCACCCCAAACCTGGTGGCATAAGACAATAGCCATTTTATTAGGCTCAAGACTCAGAGGGTTAGGAATCTGACTGGAGCCCAACGGGGTGGCTCGTCTCAGCTCTCCAATGTCTGTGGCCTCAGTTGGGAAGACTCAGATGGCTGGAGGTGGCTCGAAGGGCTGAGGGCTGAAATCACTGGGGGCTTCTTCTCTCAAATGTCCGGTGCCTGGGCTGGGATGGCTCAGCAGGGACTGTCAACCACAGGGCCTTCACATGTGGTTTGGTCTTCCTCACAGCATGGCAGCCTCGGCATAATTGGACTTTTTACTCAGAAGCTTGCACTCTAAAGATAAGTGTTCCAGGGGCGCCTGGGTGGCCCAGTCATTAAGCGTCTGCCTTCGGCTCAGGTCATAATCCCAGGGTCCTGGGATCGAGCCCCGCATCGGGCTCCCTGCTCCGCGGGAAGCCTGCTTCTCCCTCTCCCACTCCCCCTGCTTGTGTTCCCTCTCTTCCTGTGTCTCTGTCAAATAAATAAATAAAATCTTAAAAAAAAAAAAAAAAGATAGGTGTTCCAGGTAACAAGCAGGAGCTGGGGGCCTGGGATGGCCTAAACTTGGAAGTCACATGGTGCCACTTTGCTATTCTCTAATGATTGAAGTGGTCTCACAATATTCAAGGAAAGGAGACATAGACCCTAGATCTCAAGAGGAAGAGTGTCAGAGAATTTTGAGTCATGGTTTTAAAAGGTGACACATACCCTGCTGGTTGCAGTTGAACATGCTAGAACCTGGGATAGGGCCTGCTTCGGGAGGAGGGCTCAGGAGTGATTTACCAAGTCCTGGGCTCTTGGCCTGATGCTTTATGGCCTGGGGTGAGTCCTTACTGCTTTCCTGACCTCCAGGGTGACATTCAGGGGATTAAATGCTGCCAAGTCACCTGTGTTCCCTCCCCCTGCATTTCCTTGTGGCTGGTGACCCTCCCCTTCATGGGCATTCACAGCTCAGACTGAAGACAATAGTCAAGTGGGGTGGGAGCACCAACAGAATCCTCCTAACCAATTTGGGAGAAGAGGCCACTGTGCCCCCACTGTCCATGCGGAACCCCGAGTGGGGAATAGCCCTATCCTACCATGACATCCAGGGGCAATGAGGGCCTCCCTGGACCCTAGGGTAATGAGGGGTCTGCTGGTCTTCCCACACTCTCAAGGAGGCCATGGAAGGTGCCAGACAAGGATGAGTGGTTCTGGAGGAGTTCTTGGGCAGGGTGAGGAGGATACAGAGCGTGTGGACTGCGGGCCACGGAGAAAAGACGTGGGTTTAGTAGCAGAGACCAGTGAGGTAGAGTGAGCTTGTCCAAGAGACAGGTGAAGACAGATGCCGGTGACCTTGGCTCAGCACTCCCCCGTGATGCCACAGAAGCCTCTGGAACTAAAGAGCTGACCTGCAGAGGGACATGACAAAACCCTGAAGAGACTGCATTTAAATCTGAAATGACTGAGTTTAGCTGACATTGATTGAATTGCTTGCCGCTACCGGGCAGAGTGAGGGTCTCAAAGAGAGATGGAGGAAAATGAAGTTGCATTTTTTAGAAGCCTCAACGTTGTAGCTCATTCATTTTTTCTTGCTGTCCGGTCAGGGGCCCGCTGGGATCTCAGGCCTTTCCAGCGGTGACGTCTGCCGCGGGTCTGACTCCGGGGCTTTTTGACCTTGTCGCTGCGCCCCCAGCAGCTAATGCTACCGCAGCTGAAGGCACTGCCAGAGGACAGCGGGGTCAGGCCTCCGTGGGGCTCGGCCAGACCAGCCCGGGAATGTGGTTCGCCCCCAAGTTGTCCGGTCAACAACTACTGTTAAGAAACCACTGCGTGCAGGCCCTGGGCTGGGCATCGTGCCTGCTTCTGGGGACAGTCAGTTGAATAAGACACTGGCCCTAATCCTTATCACATCTACCATCTTGTGGCAACAATGCGAAGCCACTCGTTCTAGGACCTCAACCAGGAATTGCTCCTTATTGCTGCTTTTCAGAACTGGCATCTGCACGTCTCCAGCTAATCAGTCAACAAATATTTATTGAACACCTACCAGACACCAGGCTCTGTTTTAGGTGCTTGGGTTATATCAGCGAACAAACAGAAGAGTAAATAAAAGGGCCTTGAACCTCTGTTTTTCTCTCTGTCTGTCTTGGCCCTGCAGAAACAGGTGTTGGTGCTTCAAACCGAAAGACCACATGTGAAATTCTGTTATAAGGCACTTCCCAGCCCCACCCTCACCCGCTGAACGCCCATCCCCTTTCGATCCACAGTCAAGGCCAACTTCAAAAATCCCTTGGTGATCAGCTGGGAGCTTGTAGGGCCCAGACAGTCCTTCAGCAGCCTGTGGGAATGCCCCAAGAGGAACACTTTTTGTCAAAAGAATGCCAGGAGTTTAATTACGTGTGGCCCGTATGGGTGATTTCCATTTGACAGAGCTGAGCCCAGACAGTTCCTAGGAAGGCCCTTTGTGCGAGGCCGTGGCCGCTGGGACCTGCTCTAGCCAGGGCAGGAGGGAGCCGGGGGCCTTTTCCCCCGGGCGGGGGCAGCGGGAATGCTTTGAATGCCTCCTCTGCTTGTGGCCGTGGGTTTTACCGCTGGCTACTGGGGGCGGCTTAATGAATCACGTCCACTACTTGTCATTTATCATTAGCAAAACAGGAGGGGTTTGGGGTCGGGGCAGCCGAGAGGGCAGGGGAGGCTCTCTCAAAGCAAGGTGCCCAGATAAATTAAAGTTTTACCCATTCATCTCATGGGGTGGCCGCTGTTGGCAGCCCCACGTTGTTTCCTCCTGTTCGGCGGCCAGTCTGGTCTTTCTGTCGGGCCTTTGCAGCAGCCTGTTGGGGCGGGGGGAAGGGTCATCAATGATTGTGTCTTTCCCCATCAGATCTCAGCAAAAGACTGTGTTGGTGATGCATGTGGGAAGGAGAGAGAGGGAAATGTGTCCTGGGGATTGGCTGCCATTGGAGCTGCAAACCAGAACTCTAGGGTAGATCCAGTCTGTTAGGTTTTGTTTCGCCTCGATGGTGTTCGACAAATTGGGAAATTCTACATGAAAATCTGAGCGTCTGGCTTTTCTTGAAAAAGCAGGATGTAGCAAAACCAAGCTCTCTTCTTCAGCAGGGAGCTATGCCGCTGATGGCCAGTGTGCGCAGTCAGGACAGCCACGTGGGCTGTGCAATGCACAAACGCACCAGGCAGATGCGGCAAATGGAAGTTGATTCCAGACCAGGCTGTCTGCCCAGCAGAGAGGCTCTGTAGGTAGAATATGGGCCTTCCAGTTCACCACCTCCAACAATCCCTGCTGCCTTAATCCTGCCTGCCCATTCACTTATGTTACCTATCTGAACTTGGTAAGCACTCGACGTTTTTTATGTTTATGTTTTGTTTTTTAAGATTTTATTTATTTGTCAGAGAGAGAGAGAGTGTGAGAGAGACCACGCACAAGCAGGGGGAGCGGCAGGCCGAGGGAGAAGCAGGCTCCCCCCTGAGCAGGGAGCCCGATGCGAGACTCGATCCCAGGACCCTGGGATCATGACCTGAGCCGAAGGCAGACACTTAACTGACTGAGCCGCCCAGGCATCCCTGCACTTGACGTTTTGACTCCTAGTGTGTTCAGGACACCGTTCCATCTTCTCTGTGTGAGAAACTCCTCTTCAACCTTCAATGTTTGGCTCAATTCAAACTTCATCTGAGTACTTTCCTGGGCTTCCCATAAGAAGTGGTGGTTCCCTGCTTTGTATTTTCTCAGCCAGCCATGCACATGGCTATTATGGAACTCAGCACACTGTTGTGCTCTAATTTGTTTCCAGGTCCTTCCTTCCCATGGACTTTGAGCACCTTGAAGACAGACCCGCTGCCTGGCACATAGCACTTAATCAGTGAGGGCTGAATGGACGCCTTTGGGGCCAAGTTGACTTCAGATGAGGGAAGTCCCCTGGATGCTGCCAAATTCTCAGGCCATGAAAGTTAGGAAGAGGTAAAAGATTTTAGCTTTGGGATGTTGAAATAAACTTGAACTCCTAACTCTCTTGGGTGTTCTCTGGGGCACTCGAAATCTCTCTTCTAATTAATTGATTAATTAATTAATTTTTCAAGATTTACTTATTTGTTTTAGAGAGGGATGGGGCAGAGGGAGAGGGAGAGAGAATCTCAAGCAGACTCCACACTGAGCACGGAGCCCGACGTGGGGCTCGATCTCACAACCCTGAGATCATGACCTGAGCCGAAACCAGGAGTCGGACGACGCTTAACTGACTGAGCCACCCAGGTGCCCCTTTTTATTTTTTTAAAGGAAGCTCTAGGCCCAATGTGGGGCTTGAACTCATGACCCTGAGATCAAGAGTCACATCCTCTACTGACTGAGCCAGCCAGGCACCCCAAAAATCTCTCTTTTTAAAGATATATAGCCAATCTCTTTTTCCAGCTTCATTGAGATATAATTGACAAATAACATTGTGTAAACTTAAGGTGTCCAACATGATGATTTGATACATGTATATATTGTGAAATTATACTAGGATCAGGTTAGCTCACACCTCCATCACCTCCCATAACTACCTTTTTGTGTGATGTAAAGACCTACTCTCTTAGTCACTTTCAAGTATACAATACAGTGTTGCTAACTCTAGTCATGCTGTTCATTAGATGCTCCCCAGAACTTACTCATCTTATAACTGGAAGTCAGTACCCTTTGACCAACATCTGCCCATTTCCCCGGCCCCTGGTAACCACCATTTTACTCCCTGATTCTATGAGTTCAGCTTTTTCGGATTCCACACATAGTGAGATCATCCAGTATTCATCTTCTTCTGTCTGACTTATCTCACTTAGCCTAGTGCCTTCAAGGTTCACCCATGTCATTACAGATGGTAGGGCTTCTTTCTTGTTATTGAGTAATATTTCACATTTTCTTTATCTGTTGATGGATGCAAGTGATTTCTATGTCTTGGTTATTGTGAATAATTCTTCAATGAACATGGGAATGAAGGTATCTCTTCAAGATAGTGATTTCATTTCCATGGGCCAGAGATCCAGAAGTGGGATTATTGGGTCATAGGGTCCTTCTATTTTTAATTTTTTGAGGAACCTCCATACTGTTTTCCATAGTGGCCACACCAGTTTACGTTCCCACCAACAGTGCACAGGGATTCCCTTTTCTCTACATCCTCTCCAACACTTGTGATCTTGTCTTTTTGAGGAGCACCTGAATCTTGAGCCATGCTGATTTTAGGGTTTCCTCTGAACAGCAAACTGAGTGTTTGAAATTTTTCACATTTTTCTTGTTCTGTTGTAAGGAGCTGGCAAGAACCCAGCCTTGCCTCTGCCTCTTGGAGCACCTGTCAAGGAGCAACAGAGATGGGGTTGCCAACAGAACCTCTGGAGAGAGGGACGGCTGCCTCCTTCTGTAGAGCAATGTCAGGGTCCTATCACATCCCCTCCCCAGCCAAACTGCAGCCTGAAATTCCTTTAAGAACAAAAGGTCAACCTTCCTTCTGTGACTCAGAGAGGGCGCTGAACATGTAACTGCTCTGGGAGAGGAGACACACAGATCTAAATTATTTCTCACTAAGGTGTAAATGACTGATAAAGGATTCTTTCCTAAACCCTTGCTGCTGTGGTGAGAGGGTAAAAAGAGCTATAAGAGAGAACCAAATGGTGGAAGGGGGCTCCATGAGGAGGAAAGAGGCACAGAAAGGAAAGTCTGGAGTTTAAGAAAGACCAGAGTTAGCTCAAGACTTCACCTGGATCCTGGAGAGGTGGGGTTATATAGAGATAAAGGAGCATCAGGCCCAGTCAGCCTGGAGCTGACACTGAGACCCTGGGCTTCAGAGGAGCAGACTACACCCACTAGGGACGTCAGAAACAGCGAAATTGTGTGAACGAATGGTCTAGGGATGGAGCAACAAAGGGGTGAATGAAGAGGAGTGTATTCATCCCACATACATTTGCCATGGATTCTCCGAGTGCAGGAAGTGGTACCAGCCCTGGGTACAGACTTGCTACAGAGTTTCATCAGCACCCAAGGAAGGGCCAGATTTTCAGAAGTCATGTCAATTTTGCGTACTGTACTGAACCTTGGGCTCAAAGCTGCTCACGGTGGGGTAATTAAAGCACACTATCGGGCGCCTGGGTGGCTCAGTTGGTTAAGCGACTGCCTTCGGCTCAGGTCATGATCCTGGAGTCCCTGGATCGAGTCCCGCATCGGGCTCCCTGCTCGGCAGGGAGTCTGCTTTGCCCTCTGACCCTATCCCCTCTCGTGTGTTCTCTCTCTCTCAAATAAATAAAATCTTTAAAAAAAATAATAAAGCACACTATCTTTTTCTAGAATCTGATAATGAATCTCTCCATGCCTTTTCTCTAAAGGTGGCTTCAAAAAGGCTTGTAAGCTGGGGGTACAGTTGAGGGTGTGTTTGTGTGAGGGTATGGTTGTACTCGCCCTTCTTGGGATGGCTTCCCTGGACCCCCTTATCTTAAGTTGCAACCCCAAGCACTCCTGATCCCCTTGCCGTGACTGATTTTTCTCAGCACCTCTTACCTCCTTCTGATATGTATTTTATTTATCTATGGATTTATTTTCTGTTTTTCCCAGTAGAATGGTTCTACATAAGAGCAAAGATTTTTAAGAACCAACTTAATTGAGGTATCATTACATATTATAAACATCTATTCCAAATGTACATTTCTGAGTCTTGTTGGATGTAGATACCTGCGAAAATACCACTCCTATCAAGATACCGAACATTTTCCATTACTCCCCAAAGTTGCAGCCATCCCCCACATCCCCCTTTCCCCACCCCCCCCCAGGCAACCACAGATGCGCCTTTGTCACTACAGCTGAGTTTAATCGCAGAGATTTCTACCTGTTCTATTTATTTCTGTGTCCCCAGCCCGTAAGAAGGTGCCCGGCACATAGTAGGCACGTGATAAATCTCTGTGGAGTGACTGAAGGAATGGGGAATCAGAGACGATAAAGATCTCCCTCACTGGGCGCCTGGGTGGCTCAGTTGGTTAAGCGACTGCCTTCGGCTCAGGTCATGATCCTGGAGTCCCGGGATCGAGTCCCGCATCGGGCTCCCTGCTCAGCGGGGGGTCTGCTTCTCCCTCTGACTCTCCCCCTCTCATGCTCTCTCTCTATCACTATCTCGCTCAATAAATAAAATCTTTAAAAATAAATAAAAATCTTAAAAAAAAAAAAAGAAGAAGATCTCCCTCGCTGTCAAGCAGCTCATAGCCCAGGGGAGGAGATAGGTGTCAACATCAGTTACAGCCTCTTATTGCTCTTCACAGGTGCTCCTCGGGGACACACCATTGAATGGCAGAAAGTCCCAGATCTCTGGCATCAGACCGATTCGAGCTCAAAACTCAACTGCACCTCTCTTGACTTTAAGAGCTCAGGCAAGCCCCTAACATTCCTCTGAGCCCCTTTCTCTTTTGCAAGTTCTCCGTGACAGTATCCATCCAACCACGGTGCTGTTGAAAGGATAATATAGGGCTAACGCCTGGAAAGGGCATAGCACAAGGTGAGCACAAAATGAACGCTCAACAAACCTTAGCTTTTAGTATTATCGGTGTGTGAAGCCCAGGAAGAGAGGCAGAGGTTGTAGAAGTCAAGATCAGCTGGTTCGTGCTGCAGTAGCAGATGATTCCAGGGTCTCAGAGGCGTCAGGCATCACAGTCAAGTTCATTTCTCTCCCACACTTCATGTGTGTCATGTGTCGGCTTCTGCAGCACTCCACACTTGCTTCACCGCAGTGCCAGGCGGGCAGCGAGGTTTCTGGCTGGGGCACTGCCGTCCTCATAGCAGAGGGAAAAGAGAGCATGGTCAACCATTCTTGGCCTTAGAAGCTTCCTCTCCCCACTGACCACCCGTCCCACTCACTGGCGAGCACAAGTCACATGGCCAAGCCTCAGTGAGGCCAATGGAGCAGGGAACTAGAATTCTCCTCCAGAGAGGAGGAGAGAATATTCGTGAACAACGATAGCGTGTCAAGGGCACACTAGCAAATAATTACAGGATGGGAGAAGTACCATGTACTTCTGCACCGTGTTGGGAAGGGAACAAGTCTGCCTCTGCCTGGAGGACAAGGACAGCTTCATGGTGAAGGTGACATGTGAGCTGGGTCTTGAAGAATGTCTAAGAGTTCACCAGGAAGAGAAAACTGGGAAGATTTAGGCAAAGTGAAAAGGCGGATGCCAAGGCAGGAAATTGGGAAAAGGTCTGGTGCGTTCCCAGCGCCTTGAGCACCAGGGGGTGTGGGGGCTCACTCTGAGACAGCGAACTGGGCCAGGACACCGCGTGGTCTGACTGTCAGGCTAAGGATTCAGAACTTTTCTCTAAGGGTGATGGAAAGGCATGGAACTTTCTGAGCAGGGAGATAGGATTTTGAGCCCTGCGGTGGCTGGAGGGAGGGACGGGTTTCACCCTAGGTGTAGAGAAGCAGGCCTAATTCAGGGAGAAGCCCCCCCACCCCCCGAAGGGCAAGGTTTTCTGCACTGCATTTCAGAGAGGACCGATCTCCCCCGGGCCCCCCTTCCTGCTACGGGGGAGCGGGCGCTGCTCGCGCGCAGTGGGGGCGCAGCAAGAACGGCGCTCCCGGCCCGGGCTGAGCCCAGCGGACCCGCCTGACCCCGCGCGGCCCCCAGCGCCGGGAGAGAGGCCCCTCCCCAGCCTCCGGAGGCCTGGCGTGGCGGATATTTGTGTGTGATACGATTGTAATTTGGGCGCCTTTTGGCCGCAGTAAATTGTCCTGTTTGCACAGCGCCAGGCTGAAATAGCCCGGCGCGCGCGCCCCAGGAAATGAGCTCAGGGCCGGGCCGCCGCGGAGAGCGCGCTGCAGCCGCCCCGGCGCTCCCCGCGCCCCCGCAGGCCCGCGGGCGGGCGGAGCTGCTATTTTTTCACGGACCGGCTTCAACAGCGAATTTGAATTATGATCGTGAAAAGATACCCCAAGTCTCTGTCTGCCACCGAGAGCTCCGAACAAAGTGGGAGCCGCGGCCGTGGGGACGTGTGTGTGTGGGGGTGGGGGGCCGTGGTGGGAGATGGGCGGCTCGGGCCCCCTGCCACCAGGCGAGGAAGAAAGCCAAAACCCGCGGTGGCAAAGTATGATTTCAGGCAAATGATTTCTCTGTAGGACTCTGCAGCCGTGGAGGAGGACATCTGAAGCACAGTGACACCCACCTTCCCATCCCTTGCACGCGATTTCAGTTTCTCTAGCTTCTGGCCCAGCCTCACCCCTCCACCGGCACAGACCGATCCGCATTGTGATAATCATGGCACATATACAATCCCGTGCTCTTCCCCCCCCCCCCCCCCACATGCCTTTCTTTAACTTCTAAATACTGGTTTTGGTTGTTAGAGAATTTTCCACTTTCCCGTAGAAGTATTCGTGGCCCAGTATTACATCCAGCGGCTGCGCCCTCTCTTATAGGACCCCCCCCCTCCTGTGTTGGCTGGAGAAGGTGTCTTCAGTTTCTCCCTATCATAAATAACCTCGCGGTAAATGTCTTCGTAGGTACAGAATGGTTCTCTCTTCCTGATGAATTATTTCCTTAGGATTAATTCCCAGGAGGAAGATTACTGGGCCAAAGGCTATGAACATTTTTATGTCACTTGGTATTATTGCTAAATTGCTTTCCAAAAGGGCTGTGTCTGATAATTTGCAGTTTTAAAGGAGGGGTTAACCAAATGTGTACACTGCACTTTGCTAGCCACATGCAAGGGGTATGACCTTGGGAATCTGCAGAGCAGGTCCCTGGGGGCAGCTCCAGGTGGGGGAAGGTGAAGGGTGACTCAGAGCGGTGGGTGCTGGGAGAGCCCTCACCCCAGTGTCGGTACTTTCTGGAAGGGCAGGCTTCCTGGATTTTGGACTCCCTCTCCTGCCCTCTCTGTTCCCTCTGTCAGATGTTCAGACCTGTCACTCCCAAACCCTCATTTCACGGTCCAGCCCTCAGAATTCCCTTTAGCAGGATTTGCTGAACCAGCTTCTCATGAAACGGGAGAGATTCGCGCCTTTGGCGTCTTGTCATCTTTGTTTTCTGCAGCAGAGCTGAGCCCTCAGTGACGGGCTGAGGAGGGGGAGCTGGAGTTCGCTCTGGGAGGAACCACGTCCCTCTCAGTGCAGCCAAGTCCTCGCCAGATTGGGCTGCGGTGGCATCTTCTGTGTTTACAAAGACCAGGACTGGAAGGTGAAAATGAAGACAGACTATCTACCGTCCACACTCCAACCATCTGGTGTGATGTTGTGTCTCCCACAGAGAGGGGACAGTTGGGCCAAGGGAAAGGGACAGTTGGTCCAAGGGAAGGCAGACTTGATTTCTCCTCTTCTGTAGAAACCCATGTGTTCGGGCGCCTGGGTGGCTCAGTTGGTTAAGCAACTGCCTTCGGCTCAGGTCATGATCCTGGAGTCCCGGGATCGAGTCCCGCATCGGGCTCCCTGCTCAGCGGGGAGTCTGCTTCTCCCTTTCCCCCCTCATGCTCTCTCTATCTCATTCTCTCTCTCAAATAAGTAAATAAAAGCTTTAAAAAAAAAAAAAAAGAAAGTAAAAAGCCGGTTTCCTATTACCACTTCTTGGTTCTGTATTCAGAGGAAAGGAACTGCCCATAGAATCTTTTGTGGGTGGGGGGAGTTCTTAAAATAGAAAATACAGCCTCCTGCTTTGGCTGGGTCCTTTCAAGGCACTACCAGACAGAAGGAGAGATGCAGAGGGCACCTGTCATGGTGGTTTCATGTTTGGGCTATGGTGCTCGGTGGCCTGGGCTTGCATCTCAGCTGCCCTGCTTAAGAAGTCATGTGACTGTGGGCAAGTATTCTAACATCTCTGTGCCCCCAGTTTTCTCATTTACAAAACAGAGAATTACCCCTCATAGGGATTGGGAGGAATACAGAATATGGTTTCATAAAGTATCTGGCATGTAGTGAATATTGAAAAAAGAAAAAGCAATTTGTTAGCGGGGGGGGGGGAGCAGTTTTGTTCCATTTAACACACGCCCTGTGATTGTTTCCTGGATCCAACACCACGCAATGGGCGGGGATGGGGGGACCTCTCAGAGTTGCTGCCTGGGTGGCAGGTGGGAGAACAAGCTCCCAGCTACGCAGAGCTTGGCCAGGACCATGAGAGTAAACCCTGTCAGGACCAGAGGAAGGAGAGGTCTGTCTTGGTTAAGAAATCTGGAAAACTTCTTCAACAAAATGGAATTTGGATCCAGCTTTCAAGAATGTGAGGATTGTAAAACCTCAATGGGGAGACATCATTCCAGGTGGAAGAAACAGCAGAAGCCAAGGTATGGAGGTGAGAGAGGGAGAAGGCCTTTCACACATCAAAACAACCCTGAGCAACTGACAACCCCTACCTAAAACCTTTCAATGTCATGACCACCAGCCTTCCCTCCCGACTCAGTCCTGACAGCCTTGTGTGTCATACACAGAAGGATAAGAGAGAGGTTCCCAGATGGGTCTGCTTGCGATGCCCTCGAGCCATACGCTATCCCTCAACAGCCCAGGGCCCCTGCTGTGTTGCTGTCACCAAGTGTTGCCTTTCAGCTAAAGGCACACTGTCTTCCAGAATGCTTACTGCAGTTCAGCAAAGCAGGGCGAGATCCAAGAACATCACTCTGGGGGGGCATCCAAGCCTTCCACGTGAGTATCCTGCAGCCCAGGGGCTTGTCCCTGCTGTCTCAGGTGAAATTTTGGAAACCTCAACCCCTAATTACCGCCTGGCACAGGGCACCCAGCGGTTTCCGGGTGGCTTGTGTTGACTCGCGCAGTCTTCATAGGACATGGGTCTGGGCTAAATTTAAGCACCGTCACAGACAATTTAACAGTTTTCTGTGGGGGGGTAATTTAATGGTAAACCATAATTACTGATACAACTGATACCTTAATTTCCAAAACAATCTGTGGAGGTGTGTGGAATTCAAATCAGTCCAATTAGAATTCCATCTTCTCATAATAAAATACAGCATAATTGCTAATTGCCCCCCTGGCTCACAATATTTTAAGGCAGAAAGTTGGGTTTGTTTTTTAATATGGCTTTTATTTTAAAGTGTTTGTTTTCGATTTTGGACCATTGCCCATGAGAGGGAAAGGATCCTGTGGAGCCTCAGTGCTTCTCCTCTTGGCAAGAGCAAGAAGCCAAGGAGAGGGCTGGATGTGCTTGGGGCTCCACTGAGGTCCGAAGTCTGGCTCTTAGCAAGGCCAGGAGAAGCTCCATTGACATAGACCACTTGAGTATTAGGGCACTCTTGAGTTGACAAAGCATTCTGTTGAGCACTAAGGTCAGACGTGCAGAGGTTCAAAGCCAGACCATAGGATGTGGGGCAAGTTATTCAACCTCCCTAGGACTCCATTTTCCTAGCTGTACAATGGGTATAATAATTAACCTCCCTCGGGGCCGTGGGTGGTGGTGAAGATTGACACAGTAAACACTGGCACACAGTAAACACTCCAGAAATGGTGTGTCATTTCATGAATCAAGTCATTTTTTCATACATAGCACGGACCAAACACCTAACCACAGATACATGCTGAGCACTGCGTTTGCCAGGCATGGTTTTAGGTGCTGGGAATAAAAGGGCAGAAGTACCAAAAACCCCTACCTTTGTGGAGCTTCCATTCTAGTGGGGAAACAGGTGATGATAGACAAATGAAGATGTAAAATAATCTGGCCCCCGTGAGGGTGATGGGCTCTGGTTCATGTGGTGTGGTCAAGGAAGACTTCCTTGAGGAAGTGGGATTTGAGATTATTGACCCCAGGAAGCTGAATTTACAGAAAAGGAAACTGAAGTTCGAAGGTCAAACTTTGAGCAGCTTGTGCATGGTATAAAAGTTTGGGTACCTATAAAATGGGAAAAAATATTTGCAAACCACATATCTGATATCTAAAATATAGAGAGAACTCATACAACTCTATAGCAGAAGAAAAAATAAAAAACAACCACTGAATAACCCAATTTAAAAATGGGCAAAGGAACTGAGTAGAAATTTCTCCAAGGAGATGCACAAAAGGCCAAAGGTCCTTGAAAAGATGCTCAACATCATTAGTTATTAGGGAAATGCAAATTAAAACCACAATGGTAAATAAATAAATAAATAAATAAATAAATAAATAAATAAATAAATCAACCAACAATATATTAGTTACTAGGGAAATGCAAATAAATAGATAAATCATTAGTTATTAGGGAAATGCAAATTAAAACCACAATGGCATATCACCTCACACCTGTTAGAATGACCATCATCAGAAAGACAAGTGATGGAATGCCTGGGTGGCTCAGTCGGTTAAGCGTCTGCCTTTGGCTCAGGTCATGATCCCAGGGTCCTGGGATCGAGTCCCACATTGGGGTCCTTGCTCAGTGGGGAGTCTGCTTCTCCCTCTGTCTGCTGCTCCCCTTGCTTGTGCTCTCTCTCTCTCTCTGACAAATAAATAAAATCTTTAAAAAAAAAGACAAGAGATGACAAATGCTGGCAGGGATGTGGAGAGAAGAGAGAATCCCTGTGTTGGCAGGAACGTAAATCAGTGCAGCTACTATGGAAAACAGTATGGAGATTCCTCAAAAAATTAAAAGTAGAACTACCATATGATCCAGCAATCCCACTTCTGGGACTATATCCAGAAGTAATGAAACCACTAACTCGAAAAGATATCTGAACTGCCATGTTCAGAACAGCATTATTTACAATAGCCAAGACATGGAAACAACCAAAGTGTCCACCAATGGATGAATGGATAAAGAAGATGTGGTGTATATATACAAGGGAATGTTATTCAGCCACAAAAAAAAAAAAAAAATGAGGGAGAAATGGAGGAACAGGGTCAAAATGTGCAGACTTCCAGTTATAAGATAAAGAAGTACCAGAGATGGAGCAGACAACGTGATGATTACAGCCGACACCTGCTGTCGGATATACAGGAAAGTTGTTCCGAGAGTAGACCCTAGGAATTCTCATCACAGAGAGAAAATGTATTCTTTCTTTTTTCTTTTCTTTTTATTGTATCTTTATGAGAAGTTGGACGTTAGCTGGATCTATTGAGGTAATCATTTTACAATCTATGTAAATCAAACCATCACACTTTAACTTATACTGTGGTGGACATCAATTATTTTTCAGAAAAAGAGGGGGGAAGAAGTTGGGGAAAGAGGAGATAGGAGGAATAATCTCAGTGGAAAGATGCTCAGTGGCCAGGCAGCGAATGCTACGGAGAAGGCATGAGAGCCTCGGGGCTGAAATCTCAGCTCCCTACCTTTAGTCTGGAAGGCTCACCTGGAGCTCTCAGCGAAGCAGGACTTGCTCAGGCAGTGGGGTAGGAGAGACTTGGCTTCAGATCCTGGCCTTGGACCAACTTGCTGTGAGGCCTGAGACAACTGGTTTCCCTCTCCCAGGTGGTGTCTTCTTCCCTGTAACCTGAGGGCAACAAGACTTGTGACGCAGGACCATCGGCAAGGGTCATGGATCATGAGCATCAAAAACCTGGTACCGAGGAGGACCTGGATGGTTCAGTCGGTTAAACATCCAACTCTTTTTTTTTTTTTTTAAGATTTTATTTATTTATTTGACAGAGAGAGACACAGTGAGAGAAGAACACAAGCAGGGGGAGTGGGAGAGGGAGAAGCGGGCTTCCCGCTGAGCAGGGAGCCCGATGCGGGGCTCGATCCCAGGACCCTGGGACCATGACCTGAGCCGAAGGCAGACACTTAACGACTGAGCCACCCAGGTGCTACAAACATCCAACCCTTGATTTCAGCTCAGACCATGACCTCAGGGTCATGAGATGGAGCCCCGTGTTGGGATCCACACTGGGTATGGAGCCTGCTTAGGATTCTCTCTCTCTCTCCCTCTGCCCCTCCCCCTATTTGCTCTTTCTCTCAAATAAATAACAAAAATCTTAAAAAAGAAAGAAAGAAAGAAGAAAGAAAGGAAGGAAGGAAAGAAGGAAGGAAGAAAGAAAGAAAGAAAGAAAGAAAAAGAAAAAGAAAGAAAGAAAGAAAGAAAGAAAGAAAGAAAGAAAGAAAGAAA
>NC_058417.1:41190100-41208489 GCF_002201575.2 Neomonachus schauinslandi | reverse complement strand
AAAGAAAGAAAGAAAGAAAGAAAGAAAGAAAGAAAGAAAGAAAGAAAGAAAGAAAGAGAAAGAAAACATGGTACCTACTGGGCGCTCAAGAAGTTCCAAGTCTGTCCCCCTACTGAAACTGAGGCCCAGATAGGAGAAGTGACTTGCCCAAGGTCACACAGCATGTTGTGGCAGAGAGTAGGCAGGTTTGGGTCCAGGGTTCTTCGCACCCTTCCTGCCAACCAGGAGGCAGCTTCTTTGGTGACCAGGTAGAGGGTCTCTGCAGGGCAGTCATGACAGACAGCAAGCCAGACAAGAAGTTTCAAAGGAGGGAGGATGAGGGTCAGGCAAAGAGACACCCCAATTTGATGTCCCCCTGAGTTTACTAACAAAACAAGCCATCCCAATTTTGAATTCAAGCATTCACTTACATTTAGCTGCCAGGCACTTTGGAGACACGCTGGAGGAACAGAACCATCTTCTGGGGTTAGAGGAGGATGGAGAGATAAGATGGGGGGGGGGCTGGAACAGAGAATTATTGCCCCAGGACAACCCCCTTCTGCTGAGAGGCATTCCCAGACAGGCCCTCCTGTCCTCATTTGACAAATCCCACTTCCCAGCTGAGATCCAAGGGGCCTCTAAGATTAAAAACCTGGTCACCCACTGGTTATGGGGCAAATGGCTCCTATTATGAGAGGGCTCCAGGGGCCTGGGAACCCAGCAAGGGGTGGGCAGGCGCCTGCTGACACCATCTCCTCCAGGGCCATTCACTGCCCACATGGAGGTGGGGGTCTGGGGGGCCCACCTGAGCTCCCTGCACCTCGAAATAATTACCACTTTTTGGCTGGCCACTGCCCAGACCACCCCTCGGATGGGAATCTGGGTCCAAGTCCAACAGGACTTGGCTTGCCGCTCAGGGGCTCCCCTTCCCACGACTGGGGCTGGAGAAGGGGGGTTGGGAGGAAGGTTTCAGACTTCTAGCAGCCTATGGGGGGAGCAGCAAGATTCAAGGACAGAGTCCCTAGAAACGGGGGCTGACAGGCTAAGAAGGCTCTTGGGGTTTAATTCACTCTTTTAACCAAGGGACCCCCCTGTTCCTATGCCCTCAGAGGCCCTTAGGGTATAATTTTAGACCGCTGGGTTCCCTAACTCATGACTTCCGGGATGGTAGGTGTAACTGGTACGCTGAACAAGCGCAGCCAGTATCATCAAAATGCAACTTGATTTTTGTCTCCCACCTTCTTTTAAATGTTCTTCGGTAAGAGTGATCTCCCATTTCTGAAGGACAACTCCCACAGGCCCATGACTTTTCTGCCCACTCTGAGGTAGAAGAGAGTCCCAAAGTCACTTTGTGTCACAAACACCAGCTCCGTTCAGACACCGGAATTTCTAGGTTCTGTGCGATATTACTGTGGCAAGAATAATCCCTTCGAGTAACAGTAACTAAAGCGGGACAATATCTACATTTGTATTCTGGCACGATTCTCATTTACTCACTCGTTCTGCCAACCGATGGCGGCTTCCTATGTCACGGATACTGGCTGGGAAAGCCTCGGAGATACAGACCCAGCCACATCTGGATGTTCAGAGACCCCGCACTCAGTCACCCGCTTCACAGGGACCAGAAGCTCAATGAGGAGAAACTCACTTCTGTCTTGGTTTAGACACCAGTCGGGAAGCATGGCGCTCTACAGTCTAGAGTACGCTTCTTCTTCTTCTTTTTTTTTTTTTTTAAAGATTTTATTTATTTATTTCAGAGAGAGAGCACATGAGAGGGGGGAGGGGCAGAGGGAGAAGCAGACTCCCCGTGGAGCAGGGAGCCCGATGCGGGACTCGATCCAGGGACTCCAGGATCATGACCTGAGCTGAAGGCAGTCGCTTAACCAACTGAGCCACCCAGGCGCCCTAGAGAACGCTTCTAAAGCCCACATCTCCTTTAGCCTTCATCAGTACCCATTTTACCGATGGGGGAAACTGAGCCTCCAGGAGATGAACTAACATACCTGATGACGCTTGGTTAGTAAATGGCAAAGTTTAGATTCTAACCAAAATCTTGTAGCCCCAACTTTGGAGCGCTCTCTGCTTCACCACCAGCCTCTCTGCATTTAGGGCCACGATCTGACTCTCTTTTGTTGCCTGTGCGGGAGAAGAGTGAGGCAGGGAATCAGCACTCTGAGAACTAACTGGGAAGGAAAGGCAGGCAGGCTAAAGCCTTCCCCGTGATCAGCAGCAAGCAGCCAGGACTCAGACCCTCACTGTGGCCAGAGAAGCCACAAGGCGAAAGGCAGCTTTTAACTCCAAAACTTCGAGAAACCACATAAACCCTGGAGTGCTGTGGTATTATTGGTGGGAGGAAGAATGTAGGGAAAAACAAAGATCTGGAATTATTAGGAGTGATAACTTGGAAGTTGAGGGGAACAGTATGTCGGCTGGCAAACAGCTCGTGACTGGCTTTCGCTCTCTCAGCCATCCCAACATCAGGAGAGATTTTCTTTTCCCAAGAGTTCAGAGAGAAGTCCCAGAAGAGATCCTCACTGGCTCTGGTGGGTCACATGTCTCTCCCTAATCCAATCACGGGGAGGGGCGTTTCTGTGACCTGATTGGGCAGGCCTGGGTCACGTGATTAGTCTGAAGCGAGGCTCGGTGGGGTCGCTCCTCCTGAACTGGGTGAATTGCGGGCGGGAAAAGGGTTATTATAGGAACAAAGGGGGACGGGACATGAGAAATTAGGTAAGAAAGAGGACTGGCTACAGATTGGGGATTCCTACTTGATAAATGGGCAACAGGAGCTAATGGATGCTTTTACACGAAGAAAAGACGTTAGCCACATGGGGTTCAAGGAGGTGAATCAGGGAGCAGTGAAATCGTTGTGATGACTTTTAACCCTTAGATGTCAGTTAAACGTATTAATCCTTAGATGTCAGATAAACATATATAATATCCATTAGTATAAATTACATTGCAATATGGCACAATTTAGAGTAAAATCTGGTTTTGTTACCAGTGACTTTGAGGAAGTTACTTCTCTATGCCTCAGTTTCTCATCTGCAAAATGGGTATAATAACAATAGTTTTTCCCAGGTCTGTGTTGTTGTTGTTGTTTTAATGAATTTATATAGATAAGGCACTTAAGGCAGGGCCAGCCAGAGTGTTTGCTTCAGTTCCCAGGAGTTGGGACCTCAGGTCCTGGAGGAGCCTCTAGGTCTGGCTGCACAAGATCTGACCAGGCTGGCCTGGCCCCAGCAACCTGCCTGAGCAGTGACCCCCTTGCCCGCCACCCTCCACAGCCGGGCTTGGCTGACAAACAGGAAGGTGGCAGGGCTGCCTGGGTGCCCCTGCCGCCCCCACAGCCCTGTGTCTGGCCCTAACCCTTGTCTCTGCTCATGGCTGTGGCGAACTTGGATGGTGCTACTCTCACCACAAGCCACAGTCCGTCACAAATTGCCCTGTGGTGAGTAGCGAGCACATTTATAATTGATGAAATCAGGGGGTGAGAGCTCATTGTTTAGTAAACAAAACCCTGGGCCCTTGGGTAGGGGCAGGGATGCTTGAGAGAAAACAAGGGGACAGAGAAAGGGGGGGCCCAGCTCCCTTGGACGGTGCTTAAAAGGCCCTACCTGTCAGCTTTTGGTTTTATCTTTAAACTTATTTGGAAAATATTCAGTCCTACAGAAAAGTTGCAAGAATCTTATAAACTCCTTATATCTACATAGATACATACCTGTCATCTAGTTCCACTCATTCTTAACATTATGCCACATCTGCTTCAAGCTCTTTCTCTCTATACGTACGTATATCTAATATATTAACATACACACTATTTTTCTTAGTCTTTTGTTTTGCTGAACCATTAGAAGAAGTTGCAGAGATCATGACCTTCCTCCCTAAATATTTCAAAAACATTATTTTATGTACCTACAAGAGAATGATCAACATCAGGAAATGGATTATCAACACAATACTATGATCTAATATACAGTCCACTTCTGAATCCCAGTGATGGTCTAGGCAGCTTTTTTTTTTTTTTCAATCCTGCCTCACAAACTCTTCAATAGTCAGGGTCCCCAGGGAACCGACCCCCTTCCCCTCCTCACTCCCACCACCCCCCACTGGCTAGGACTCTGAAGTCGGGTAGGAGGGATGAAGCTGTGTTCAGGTCAGAAAACAAGCGCAAGCTTGGGATAACAAGAGGGGCTGGATGTAAGAGCTGGCTGAGCTTGAGAAGCCTTGGAAGCTTCTTCCAGAGGGTCCTGAGGGATGGAAGTCCAGGTGAGCAAGGAGAGGGACACACAGGTTATCCAAGCCACTAGGAACTCAACGCAGACAAGAGGCTCCGGCGCCTCCTTCCAGCAGCAAATCCTTCTGCTGGATGGGCAGGGGCAGGAGAGCTGGGTTAGGAAGATGGGGAGACAATCAACCTTGTAGGCACAGAAGCTGGGAAAAGAGGGACAGCCTTGCATCTGAGTGCTAAGTGGTTGATTTGTATATTCATTTAGCAAGTACTTATTGCACCCTTGCTATGAAAGGAGAACTATTCTAGGTGCTGGGGATAAACTGGATACAGCCGCAGCCCCAGGCCCATGGTGTTTCTGTTCTACTGGGGATGTGATAGTTTGGATTGTTGTTATGAAAATAGTTCCTCTCCTACCTGCCCCACCTGCCCCCAGCCACACATTCACACACCTGTTGTGGGGGGAGTATACTCCCACTCCCCTGGTATGAGACTTCTCCACGATGCTTCTTTGGCCAGTAGAATGTTGGCAGCATGTTACGAACTCCCTTAAATGTGCTGTGGCTTTGGGGTGTCTGGGCAGCTCAGCTGAATTGAGCATCTGACTCTTGATTTCAGCTCAGGTTGTGATCTCATGGGCATGGGATCGAGCCCCACATCGGGCTCTGCACTCAGCAGGGAGTCTGCTTGAAAATTCTCTCCCTCTGCCCCTCCCCCCATGCGCCCTCTCTCACTCTCTCTCTACAACAAATTAATTTTTAAAAATGTGCTGTGGCTTTTAAATTCCTGCCATTCTCCATGAGAAGAATATGCCCTGGTCCAAGGAGAATGAAGAGGAGTCTTGCCCCCGAGCCGCAGCCTGGAGCTGTCCTACCCCAGCTGACTAATAGACTCACAATTAAGACAAATAAATGCTTGTTGCTTAAGCCCCTGAGTATTGGGGTGGTTTGTTACACAGAATTATTTCAGCAACAGCTGACTAAGATGGGCAGAAACAAAAAATAAACCAGCCAGATAGTAAATGTATGATGTCAGGTAGTGATAGGGACAGACATGCAAAGAAAGCTGGAGAAGGGGAAGAGAATGGCAGTGTGTAGCTGGGCAGCCAGGGAAGGCTGTTGGGTAAGGGAGCAGAGATGTGGAGGAAGTTGGGGAATGAGTCATGTGGTTACCTAGAACAGAGAATTTCAGGCAGAGGTAATATCAAGTGCAAAGGTCCTGAGGCAGGAATGAGCTTTGTATAGGAGCAGGCCTGTGTGGCTGGAGCAGAAGGAGGCATCAGGGGCAGGGTGGGGGTGACAGGAGATGGCTCAGGGAAGGGGTTGGGGCCACATCCTGTGGGAAGGACATGGAATTTTATCAACATCATCTAGTACAGTTTGTTTCTAGCTGTCTGATGAAAACCTGAGAATATGTGAAAAGGCAAAGTGGGGCTGGGGGGGGTCACTGGCTGAGCCCCCCCAGGTTTGAGATCTGTAAGGACAGGACCAGTGTAAGCCACATTCCAGCCAGTGTCCAGAGCCTCTTCCCAGCCCTCATTCTCCTGCTTTTCCTTGAGGTTCTCCCCACCTTGTCTTGATGACCCTTCCCTAACCTTGCTCCCCTCCTGCTTCTCCGACAGTCCCTGCTGCCTTCTCTGCTCCCCCCTGGTCCTAACTGGACCTTCCCCAGTGCCCAACCCTTAGCTTCCCATTCTTCCCAGCCAGCCCTAGCTGAGCCCTTGATGTGGGGACAAATCCCAGCTCTCCAGCTCCACCCTGTCTCTGGGATCCTGGGCATTTTGTCACTGGCTCCCTGCTTAGACATGTCCCTGAGGTGACCTGTGGTCCTCTCACACTGGACTCAGCTTGAACGGGGCCCATCCGCAGGTGCGGGGCACTCCAGGGACTGTCTGAAAACCTAGGCACCCCATAGACCCCTCGCAGAGTCCATTCAAGCTCACAGGTCAGCACTGGCTGGGCCACCAGCTCCATTTTTCTAAAATGCTGATTTCAAAATGTCACTCCTCAGCCCCTGCCTTGGGTAACTGCTTTTCTCTGTGGGATACAGGAACCCTCCTAGGCCCTGCACTGAAGGGCTTCTCCAGCTGGGTCTCAGCTCACCTTTGCTCCCTGGGTAAACCCTTCCCCCCAGCCTAGCTGGGTCCCCCACTCCCCCTGTCCTGGCCTCAGGGCACTTTGCCTCTAGGTCTTTGCCTTGCATTGTAATTAATTGATATTTAAGGAGAGCCTACTGTGTGCAAGGCACTGTCCAGGGTGCTGAGGAACAAAGGGGCTCCCAGCAGACCCCTGTCCTCATGGAGTCTAGAGACTTCTAGAGCCCCCTAGGGTGCCTCCACCGCCCTCCCTGCTCTTCCCCTTCCTGCCCCTCCCTCAAGGCTGGGCCACTCAGGGCCTCAGTGACCAATGTGTCTCCTGCCACTTGGCCATTTGGCACTTAAGCCTATCTTGCCTTTTTTATTCTTTTTTTTTTTAAAGATTTTATTTTTATTATTTATTTGACAGAGAGACACAGCGAGAGAGGGAACACAAGCAGGGGGCATGGGAGAGGGAGAAGCAGGCTCCCTGCAGAGCGGGGAGCCCGACGCGGGACTCGATCCCAGGACCCCGGGATCATGACCTGAGCCGAAGGCAGTCGCTTAACCGACTGAGCCACCCAGGCGCCCGCCTTTTTTATTCTTTAAGATGATGGTTCACTTTTTTTTTTTAATTGTAGAAGTAATGCATTTTTATTGTGGAAATATGGAAAATACAGAGAAGAAAGAAAAAACCTGCATAATCTAAGAGAACATTTATGGCTTCCTTTTTTAAAAAAGGCGCCTTCCATCCCCCCCTCCTAGCAAAGGAGGGTGAGGCGGCCTTGATTTCTCCAGTGGGAGTCGAGGCCAGCACTAGGGACCCGTCAGTAATTTGGGTGTGGGCTATGACCAAATCAAAGCTTTTTATGGAGTGGGAAGAGTTTTCCGGGGATAGAGAAGAGAGAAGAACAAGAGAATTGAGTTCTTCATGGAAAGTGGGAGGTTCCACAGAGGGGAGACCCAGAGTCTGGGAAGTCCAAGAGAGCAGGTTAAAATGAAGAGCAGAACCCTGAAAAGGCACCAGGAGGCCCCAGCTCCTTCTTCACTTCCAGACCATGTGACCCTGAGTAAGTCTCTTGGCCTCACTGCGTGGCCATGCTCCCCCAGGAAAATGAGCATCGCCACACTTCATAGAGAACAGCAAGCACCACAAGAACCCTTTGTAAACTGTAAAGCTCAGCACAAATGGGAGGCTATGGGGCTCTCCTGTACGAGGCCCTGCTCTGTGTCCCGCAACCGGTTCCAGGGACTGAGCCTCTCGAGGACAAGGACCCCATCTATTCATATTTCTCTTCTGTGTGCTCTGGTGCCCAGCACCGGGCAGGGCAACAATACAAACACATTTATTATGCACCTACTGGGTGTTAGCCACTCTGGGGGCGTCTCTCACACATATAGCTAGAAGGAAGCTTGGAGCTCAGATCCGCCCTCTACAGGACGGGGAACATCGAGGCTCAGGTGACTTGACATTCCCAGGGGGTGACCAGGCAGCACTCAGACCCTAAGGAGTGAGGGAATGAGGGAATATATACGGTGGAACGGGGCCGCAGTCAGCATGATCCACAGCTGATCTCTGGTGAGTCTCCACCTCGATTCTGCTCAGTGGCCAGAGCAGCACCACTCCCTCTCCCGGGCTCTTGGAACCTCCTCGGAGCCCCCTGATGTGCAGGGCATGGAGGGCAGACCCCCGGGCCCAGGTGTGTGTGTGTGGGGGGGTGCACCGCTTTGCCACCCTGCTCCGGGAGCTCCAGTCTCTCCCCAGGGCACAGGACGCCACTCCTGGCCACCCTGGACCAGTTTCTTACAGGCTGCTCTGGGATGGCAGCGTCCCAGCCCCGCTATAAATAGTGTCTCTCCTGGGCCCCAGACGGCCAGTTGGCAAACACTGTAATTTGCTGAAAAGTTTGGAATGTGTCTAAAAATGAAGAAGGCAAATGAGACCAGCCTTGAGGGGGTGTGACCAGTGTATCCATTTCAGAGGGGGGCTGAGCCGCTCTCCGCTCCACGCCAACGTCTTTACGAAGGCACTGCAGGCCAGGCAGTGAGGGAACAGAGAGGGAACGAATGCAGTCTAGGAAATAAATATGATCATTTCCACCGCCAGGGGCCAGGTCCCATGGTGGCCTCACCCCTGACCTTCCTGTCTGAAGGAGGAGAGGGGCTGCCACCTCTGGAGAGGGGCTGCCCACTGCTTAACCCTTTCTGGGATGGTGCTAGCTAAATTGAAGGGCTTGTGGGGGGTCACAGAAGGATGATGAGAGCCAGAAGGAAACTCCCCAATAATTTCATCCAGCTCCCCAAGTTTGCAAATGAGGAAGTGATCTGACAAAGGCCCAACAGCAAGTTGCAGTAGAACCAGATTTAGGCCCAGGACCCTGGGCTCCCAGTCTGGTGCCATGTCTTGGACCCACAGCCAACCCCCCCCCCCCCCCCCGAGAAGGACCACCCCTCTTAGGAGCTGGGGAAGGCTTCTGTAGCTTTCCAATCACGCTGAGCATTGACACCTGTCAAATCGCTATGCCTTTCTGATGTTCTGGTCAGAGCCTCACTGCGCTCCTGGAGGCTCAGCCATTGTTCTCCTCGTGGCCCCCCGGGATACAGACTCATCCTCACCCACAGGCCAGAGAAATTGGAACTCGCCACTCTGTCCCCAAGCCAGGATCAGGGCTTTGCCCGACTTCAAGTGGAACTCACTGCCTCAAAAGCCATCTTTTACTATTCTTTGCACCATCTTCTGAGGTTTTGTCTTTTCCCTAAAGGAAGAATCAGAACATTGAAAATAGGAGTAGACGAGGAATGAGGAATTCTGAGATGGATCCCAGGATTCAGGATGATCTCACTAAGCGACCTTGGGCAAATCACTTCCCTTCACAGAGCCTCAGTTTACCCATATGTGGAACAATAAAAACAACAAAAGCTGCCATGTATGGAGGACATAACCATGCATTTTACCTGCATTTGTCTTCTTTCCCCGCCTAACAACTGTCCACACAAGATATATTCTTAGCCCATTTTACAGATGAAGAAATTGAGGCAGAGAATAGATAACTTGTCCAAGAGCACACCATGTTTTTAGAAGTTTGCAGCCCATTGTACCGGATGTTCTGAGGTCCCTTTCAGCCCTAATAATTCTGCCTTTGGTGGTTCCAAACACAATAGGAACCAGTCATAGCCCGGTTGGTACCTTTCAGCTCATGTCTGCAGAGGGGCTTGGTTTGAGGCAGGGGCAAACAGGGAGCGGGGACAGTTCACAACTGTGGAGAGGCTGTACATCTAGAAGGAGCTGGGATGCCATGGATTTGACTCATCAGTCAAGGCCTATCAGGGAAGGCCAGAGCACCTGCCTCCCTGCGGGTCCGCCCAGCACCTGGTGGGGAATATGGCTGAAAACTGACATCTCGTGGCCAATTGCAGAACTGCATCCCAGCAGGACTCCGGGCTTAATTTCTAGCCTGGCTCAGGAGGACAATGAAATGGGGGGAAATATATTACAAATACTATGGACTTGGATGGTCCTCTAAATTATTTGTAGAGTTTCAAAAACACGCAGGCACCAGGGCCTCACCCCAGACCTAGAGAACCAGAATCTCAAGGACAGGAAGGGGGGAATCTGTTTTTCAGGCCCAGGGGGCGTAGCTAAGAATCCCAAATATAGATGGCTTTTAAGGGGGTGCCAGAGTGCTGGTCAGAACTCAGTTGTGGCAACACTGATTGGTGTTTCACTTCACCAGAACTTTCTAGGCAGCCCACAAAACTAAGTCCTTTAGGCATTATTTATAAAATCTAGCTGTACCTTCAGTTTGATTGGTGCTTTATTAGGAAATGAAAGGCAGCAGGCAAAAAAAAAAAATGTTAATATGAAAATGGAATTGGTCATTTTAGACCGATGTCAATGAAATTTAGTCCACGATGAGCGGAGGATACAGAAGTCTTAACTGGGTGTGATTTTGCCCTTGGGGGACACCTGACAATATCTAAAGACATTTTTTGGTGGCATTCCTGGCATTCTAGTGAGCAGAGGCCAGGGATGCTGTTGAACATCCTACCACACACAGGATAGCCCCCCACGACAGAGAATGATCTGGTCCAAAATGTCAGTACTGCCAAGGCTCAGAGTTCTGCTCTAGTGAGCACAAAAGGCTCCTGGCTTCAGGCTCCTGAGGGTAGGGACTCTGACTCCTTCATTCTCCCCACCGGGACCTGGCAAGGGGCAGGCTGTCAGTACACACTGGAGGTGAGGTTACTTTAGGAAAAGTATTTGATGTGGACACGCTAGAAAACCTCCTTAATGTGCAGAGAATTCTGGGTGCATTTCTACAGGACACAGACTTCCTAAAGCTGAAAAATCTCATTCTCCAGGGGGGGAGGGGGGCGGACGGGGACAGCGCCCAACTAGACCAAATACTACCTGGGAGATAGGGTAGAATGGAGTGATAAGGAAGGCTCTGACCCAGGATAAAACAGGTTTAATCTCAGGTTCTCCGAGCTGTGTGACCTTAGGCAAGTCACACAACTTCTCTGGGCCTTAGTCTGCTGTAGCATGAGGCGAACATACCTCCTCACAGGTTGTCCTGAGAGTTAAATGGCATCATGTGCGTAAAATGCTTAGCCTAGAGCCTGACCCTGTAAGTGATCATGAAAGGTTAGGTGGTGTTACTATTATTCATGTCTGGACCTGGTTGTGCGTGGCGGCTGCCAGAGACAAGCTATCACCCACATGGTATTTGAACCTGAGTAATAGTGAAGCATTACTAGCAAATGCAGCAGATAGAAGCAGAAGGCTCCTGGACCCACTGATTCAGAACTTCTGCAGGAGGGACCTGGGAATATACATTTGTAAGGAGCTCCTGGGAGATTCTAGCAGCTGGGCAAATTTGGGCAATCTGGCTTTAGAAGGACTTTGGAATGAGTCTGCCTGCCTTCACATCCAGGCTCTGCTACTTACTGGTTGGGTGATCTTAGGCCAATTACTTAACCTCTCTGTGCCTCAGTTTCCCCAGCACTACTGTAGCATCTGGAAGGACTCAGTAGATGGCAGCTGTACTCCTCCCCTTCTCTAGTTCCGACAATTGCTGATTTCCACCTTTATCTTCTCTACAAGATAGATATCCTGGTCTCAGCGTCTCCCTTGGATTCATCCTTTCTCTCAGCCCCCACTGGTCCGAGGTGGGTGTATTTGTCACCCGCCAGCCTTCTCACGGGCCTCCCCACGCCTCAGTGAGTCCTTCGGGCGGTAGCAACAACAGAACCCGCACTGAGGTTTATAGGTTTTGAATCACTTTACACCTACTTCGCCTGATTCTGCCCAATTGTCCTGAAGCATCAGCATCATGATCCCCTCTGAAGAGTCTGAGGCTTGGGGCGGTTTTGAGGGTTGCAAGCCACAAAGCAAGTTAACAGAAGCATCTGTGGCTGTTTTCTCTTGTGACCTGCAGCTTCTTGCTTCCTCCTTCAACCCTTGCTGGGTTCTCATCCCGCCCTTCTGCTAATCTGGCTCCCCCGTGATCAAGTCCAAGTGCACAGGCCTGATTTCAAGGCCCACATAGCCTGAAAGCACCTTCTCCCTTCACCTGTGTTTCCTGGCCTTTCCCTTCACCCTGTGGGGCTCCTCTCCCTCCAGCTCATCCTCCCTGCTTGTATTCAAGCTGTTCCCCTGCAGAGCACCCCCTGGAGAGAAACTGGGGAGAAAAGATAATGCGGGGAGGAATGGAGAGAGAGGACTGGTGGTGGATCCCCTCTGACCCCGCATGTCAGGCCTCCCTCCTTCAGCCTCTACTAGCCCCTCCTCCTCCAGGAAGCCTCCCTGCCTTAGTTGAATATCCACTGCTCAGCAGGGCAGTCCCAGCCTCTCTGGGCCTCCTATCTGCCCCACACAGACACCTCACACATACACCTGCCATTTGCCCTTTCTGCCCAGTGCCCTAATGTTTTCTGAGTTATTTCAATTTTCCCATCTGTCAAATAAGGCCGTGGGTGGAGAGTGAGTGCCCCGTCCCTCCATGCTGGAACCTACTGGGAGCCCATGAACAGAATGGGGGGGGGCTCTACCCCCCCCCCTTCTACAGAAGGACAGAGCACTACCCTCCTGCCACCCGTCACTGCTGGCTACTGCGACCTCCAGGGGGGCACCTGTCAGCACCACAGAGTGATGCGAGGGTCTGCTTTCTGAGTCTTCCTTGTAGCCAGCGGTCTCCCCGGGCAAACTGTGAATCCCCAAGCCGGCCCCTTCGGATTCTGCCCCAGCCCCGTGGGGCGCTCAGGAGCCTGGGACATGGCCCCGCGCCACATTCACACCCCGCGCTCACACCCCGCTTCACAGCCCAGGGGCAGGTACTCTTACCCACATCCTGCAGGTGAGAAAACGGGGGGCCCAGACGTGGTGCTGGGACTCACAGGCAGCTCTCCCTGCCGTTACTGCCTGAGCTGGGCTCAGAGGCCAGGGGTTCTTGGCACAACAGAATTAGGAGTGGGGGTGGAGAGCTTTAAACACCCCATGTCCCAGGCAGGTGGAGGGGAGAGATGGGGACCCAGGCGACAGTATTTTTAAGGTCCCCAGGAGCTTCTGGTGTGCAGCCACAGGGAAGAGCAGACACTGAGGGCTGAGAGAGCATTTTGCAAACCATCCCTACGGGTCACGTGTCACCGGGTAGCTTCTTATCTGCCCCGAGCCTCTTTCCTCATCGGTGAAGTGGAGTCACAGTACCCTGAGTTGATGAGTTGAAGCGCTCCCCTGATGAACATCACAGCCCACCCCACGCAGCACCTCTGCCCCCCTCACCCTGCCCTTTTTGCCAAAGCCCTTCTTGCCTGCACAGACTCCCTACTTTCCTCATTTGTGGTGCTCATGCTTTCCTGCCTCTGCTAGAACATCATCCGCGTGAGGGCCGGGATCTTGGTCTTTGCTCCGTTTTGGTTTTTGTGCTGTATCCCAACCAGCAAGCAACACGCACAGCGCTTGGCACATAGTAAGTACTCGATACATTTGTGTTGAACCAGTGAATGAGTGAGTGAGAGAATCACCGTGCCCGGCACCTCAGCAGGCCTCTGAGAAATGTCCCTGTCATCACTGCTGCCGCCGGGGTCCGCCGCCGTTGAGCCTGAACTGCTCATCTCCCAAGCTGTCCAAAAACCTCAGGCTACCCGAAATCAAGCTGAACGTTCCTTCCCCCTGGAAACACGCCTCCGTGCCCTGCTTCTCAGGGCCTGTCCATCCCGCCGGCTCCTCTTGGCCCTACGGTGCCCGGGCACCAGCCGGGAGAAGCCACAAAGTTTCAAGATATCGTTTGTAATTCTTTGCAGATGAAATGTCAGAAATATTGGAAAGGCAGAGTCATAAATCTGGTCCTAATATAGCATAGAGCTTATTAATGAAGAATAAATCACAGAGGGAAACCTCCCCGGAGTGCTTCGCCAGGGCCTGTGGGGAGGATGGCATATTTATGTGCGAGTCTATGGGGTCTTTTACTTTCTCAGATATATGGCCAAGGCAGATTTGTCAGGGCAGTAGCCTTAACATCAACCAATTATATTTTTTTTTCTAGTAAAAATTAATCTATTCTAGAGAAATCTCCTAAGCATTTATTGGATTAGGACCATATCCAAATGTAGAGAATTACACATACACACGCACCGCCCCCACCACACACACCGCTGTGAGACTTGGCCAGGCCCTAAACTGGAACCCTCCCCCAAAGGCTCCCGCATGAAAAACCCAGGGTGTAGGAGCTAGAGGGCCCCCCCCGATCATTGCACAGCTGGGAGAACCAAGACCCAGAGACGGATGTCCCCTCGTGCTCACCCAGGGTGGAAGCCAGTATGAGACAAGAGCCCTCGATCCTTATTCCCACAACCCCCCAAAGATGACCACATCCGCATCCCCTGAAGAAGGAACGCAGCCAGGCTGACACCTGGATTTGAGGACTGCTTACCTCCAGAGCCATAAGTTATTAAATCTGTGTTGTTTTCAGCCACCAGACGTGCGGCAATTTGTTACAGCAGCAAGAGGAAAGTTAGAGGGTTAGAGAGAAGCTTTGTCACTGCAAAGCTTCCCTGGCAGTGTCTGTGGATGGGACTAGAGAGTTCACCCCACATCATCCCTGGGAGGGCCGCACCTCCCGTGGGGGAGGGGTGGCTGTGCATGAGACCGTTGCCTCCCACCTGCTGCCCCCTAGTTTGTGACTCCTCTCTTCCACGCTGGGCTGCAATGGGGGGTTTTCGCCCATTTTCTTGGTCCTCTGCAGCTTTTCTGCAGCCTGACCCACCACAGTCTTGGGAGACGAAGCCACTCCCCGCCAAGAATTATCCCTACACCCTCACCTCTCCCACTTCTTCCCAAGGACTTCTCTTACTGCAGAGAAGCCGCAGAAACAACAGCCTTGTCCACGGGCACTTCCCCCACTCTCTTCCCTTCCCGTCCCCACCGCCCCTCATGGCCTTGGGAGCCAGAGAGTGGGGCCCACCCGTTCTCAGTTCAGCTTTGGGGGTCTGGACTCCTCCCTCCCTCCCTGGGCCCTCAGGGGCAGACATGTGGCTCAGAGAGCACCCAGGGGGAGCGCCTGGAGAAAGACCCAAATGGAAGGGAGGAGGGAAGGTGGAAACTTGCAATGAAGAGGCCAGCCGTGGCTCTGGTATAGTTGGTTCTCGAAGTCTGGCTGGTGGCCTGCCTAGCCTGGCTGTCAGCTCATTAGAGTGCATATTCCTGGATACCCCTCTTGCCCCATAAATGCTCTGAAGGGGTGGTCTCTGAAGGGGTGCCCGGGAACGGGCAGCTTAACATGCTCCCTGGGTGTGTCTTACTTCGAAGAAATTATGGAGCACCATTCTAGTTGGGCCAAACCCTCCTAATAACTAGTGGGGGAGTTATTTAACCTCCTTAAGCCCCAGTGTCTCTTCCATAAAAGCGGGAGCTCTGATATGCACGTGACGGGAATTATGAGGATTAACACAAATCCATTCTGCACAGAGGCCGAGGCTGTGGGTGTCTTGCCCATATCCCCAGGGCCCCACGTGTTGGAGCCCACAGGACCAAACGTCTGACTCCCTGAGGGCCTGCAAGGGCCAAAGGATGGATGGCCCCATCCCACCCCGTAGGCTCACCCAGTGCAGAGTGGAGTTGGTGTATAAATACCCCAGCTCCCCCACCCTTCAGGGTGTGAGGCTCCCACACAGGCTCCCTGAGCACCCCCACCTCATCACCCACTGGGGCAACTTGCCTAATACCAGGCCTTTGTAAGACACCTTCCATTCCCCACCTCACTTCCTGCCCTCCTACTGGAGTTTACTGTGAGCACCTCTCAGATAAACAGCTTGCCCTTAAATACGTGCATCAGGTCAGCTTCCGGGGGACCCCGGGCTCAGATGAGCCTTCACACAGGGTCTGACAGCCAGGAAGTGAGTCCTCTTTGGCTCTTGGTGTGGAGACCAGGTTAGTCCAGACCAGGAAGTCACCGCAGAGCCTTGGCTAGTGCTGTAGCCTCATGGAGAGGGGCGTGCCATTCCTGCTGCCCAGGGATCAGCAAGGCTGGGCCCCACCTGACTGGAAGATGGTCACCATGGTCCCAGGGAAGCCAGCTGGCCCTTTCCTCTCCCAGATCCCCAATACCTGCTAGCTAGGGGGGCAGAGCTCTATTCCAGCTCCAATAATCCCATCTGCCCTCATCCTGAATGCAGTCACCCCAACCGCCACCATCTCCCACCCCATCTCCCCTTCCTCATTCCTCCAACAAAGCAAACACCCCTTAGAGACACCTCGCCTCTAAATCTTGAAGCTGCCACGCCAAGCCCCAGCTGCCTGGGCCCTCAGCCACATGAATTCAAGCCCCCAGGAGGCACTGAGGTCACCTCCCAGAGAAATCCCTATGATTTCATCTTCTATTTAATCTTTATTTCTTCTCATACTTTTTAGAACTTCAAATAATTTCTCATTTGTAGTAACTAGGAAGCCATAAATCGCCCCTTTATGTCTGAGGAAAATCAATTGTTATTTGACATTTTACCTTAATATTCCCGACTTCCTTCAACTGTAATAAAGCTTCCATCTGCCTTTTATTTTACAGGCAATTAGTAAGTCACCTTTTAAAAATTTCTCCACATTTTCTATCAAATGAATGCCAGGATCGAAAGGGGAGAGCTGTTTTATGGGATTGAACTCACTGAGTAGAAGGGGTTTATCTGTAGCCTTCGAGGTACCAACACTCATTAATGGGTTTTATTGATTCGGGGGCTTTTTAACCCTTAGCAATAATACAGGTGTCACCTGCTTGTGGCACTTGGGAGGGGGCGGGGATGTGGGAGGGGCAGGGAGAAGCCCAAGGTTCTGAGCTCTGGGCCCAAGCTGGAAAAGTAAAGAAATGAGTTCTAACCCTTTGAAATGTGATCAACCACACTCTCAGAGGTAAATCACAGGGCAGATACCCTCTTTTTTCCTAAAGGGAAAGGGTTGTGTTTTTTTTTTTGGTTTGGTGTGGTTTGGTTTTTCTCAAATTACCCAGGGGAATGTGACACTGTTGCCCTGCCCCCATGGGATCAAAAGAAAGGCGGGTTTTGGGGGTCCAAGGACCTACACGGGTTCCTAGGTCTGTCTCTTTGAGCCCTGGGACTTTGGGCAGGTCACTGAAGGAACCTCTGAGGTTCAGCTTCCCTCACTGCAAAGTGGGGAGAAGAATCTCCTCCTTGCCCCCCTCACAGGGCTACGGGGATCTGCCCAGGAGACCACATTTGTGAGAAATGCTTGGAACCCCATGTGAGGCATCAGAAACTACATAAGGAACTAACAGAAACTATGGTCACAAGCAGGAATCTCAGTCCACAAACTCCAGAATGACATCTTCCTTGCTATTCTAGAACTATTTTAATCTGTTCTGCACCTCCATTCCACAGGGTTGGTGGACTTTTGGCCCCCGCCTTTCCCCAGCAGGTTCTCCAGAACTTCCAGCCGCCTTCCTTCCTCATCCACAGCACCCCTTCCTGCAGGCCACCATCTGACCCTGGAGCCCAGGAGGTCTTTCCTGGGCCAGACAGCAAGGCTGGAAGCTGGAGAGCTATCAGCAAGAGATGAGAGTCCAGAACCTGAGAACAGTCCACAGTGAGCGTCGATAAGGTGGCCAAAGCCTGACCATAGATATGCAATGAAGCAAGTACAGGAAATGTTCATGGTAGGTTCACAGTAGGTGGCAGGTGTATGGTGTTGACTCTAAAATTCTTTCAACATTGCTATATGCTTGAACTTTTTAATTAAAATGCTGGTGGGGGGAGAAAAGGCTGGGGCAAATCCCCCACGTGGGGGGCCTGCCTGTGATGACAGAAGGGAACTGGCATGAGCAGAGGAGGAGGAAGGCAAGGGACCTTCAGCATCCAGAGGAATCTGCTTACAGGAGCTGCTACATTATTTGCGGGTCCAAGTCCAAAATGAAAATGCAGGGTCCCTTCTTCATGATTGAATATCAAAGGGCGTCTGTATGGCTCAGTCGGTTCAGCAACAGACTCTTGGTTTTTGCTCAGGTCATGATTTTGGGGTGGTGAGATGGAGCCCCGCCCTGTGTTGGGCTCTGAGTTCAGTGGGGAGTCTCCTTCCCCTCTCCCCCTTCCAGCCCCCCCCCTGCACACACGCACTCTCTCTCTCTCAAAAAAATCTTAAAAAAAAAAAAAAAGAATATCAAGATGGCAACAGCAGAGCATTAAACTAAGTGTGAGACCCTTCTAAGGTGGGGCCTGTATGCCTGCCTAGGTCCCCACCCATGGCACCAGCCCTGTTTGCTTAGATGAGAGGTCTGTTTTGACTAGCTCCTTCCAACCCATCTCTTTCTGTCTGATCTTAAAAAGAACAGTCCCCTGAACCTAGCATCTGTTGCAAGTGAACAATAAGTGGGTAGTTTGGGGCCTTTCTAATAACAGTAAGAGCTAATGAATGCACAGGTAGCCCTCGCCACGTGCCGGGCACTGATTCAGCACTTGACCTTGTATTACGTCATTTAATCCTCCAACGACCCCATGAGATAGGACTATTATTATTCCCAGCAGGGTGCCAGTGAATATCATCACAGGTATGTCAGGGCGTAGAAGCGAGAACTGCAGGTCTAACCATATTAATATGGGATTGGACCA